>NC_069501.1:150868427-150873427 GCF_027579735.1 Bombina bombina | reverse complement strand
TCACTTGGGCCCACTTCATACCTCGTACCCCCAACCACCGTATATGCACCTGTTCCCTGGAGAAACCCAGCTGCAACCCATTGTCCTTAACAGCTGCCGCTTTCCTCGCCCAAAAAATGTAGGAGTGCCCTAAGATCCAGCAGGACACCGGCCCTGTCAAATAAAGCAAAGAATTCCACTTAACAATATCCCCCTGGTTGTACCACCATCCCCTGCCTCACGTACCCCTGAAATCTTTCAGACCTCCATCTGCCAATCTTTCTGATTACCCCACCATCCAAACCTAGAGATGCTGCCTCCGTCGCTGCCCCAATTCGAAATGAATGTGAACTGAAATCTTCCCCTCTCAACCCCATCGCCACTAACGCCTTCCGCACCACCGCCACAAACTTATACCTAGATAAGGGCATCCCATCATTGTGCACCAACAGTGGACCAGATGAATTATTTGATACCTCAAAAAATTCCCGGACCGAACCAACCGGACAGCATCGGCCCCCGATCGCACGTAGCACCACCATTGCACCTCTCCCTTCCTTATCCGTCTTGGACCTCCTCACCCAAATCTCAACCAACCCGTCCCGCAACACCACATCCTGCCTTGCCAAACCTCCTAAGTCCCCTCGATTCCTCCCCATTAGCTCCGATACCCTAAATGCTCCGAAAAAAGCTAACACGCAAGCCACCTTGAATAACTTTTCCTCGTAACCTGAGGAACAAATACCCCCCAGCCTCCCAATCACACCTTCTAAAATGGCAAACGTCAGCGGCCGCCTACCGTCTGCCCACGCCTTCCTCTTACACAGACTCTTCACTGCCATCCGTACCACAAAGATTTTTGTCAAATCTACCTGCCCCAACAGTTTGAACAGGAACGCCAAAGCCGCCATCCTCCTCCGTATTTCTGAGGGCGACAGCCCTTCCCTCCCCCAGCATCTTATCCACTCCACCAAAGATCTCATCTCCTCCTCCATAGTACCTTCTTGATAATCCAGCTCAATTCTAATCCTCCACAGCTTCCACACTCGGACGTAAGCCCTCCATGTGTTAGGGGCTAAAGCCCCTTGTACCAGACTCAATGCTCCTGGCAGCCAAGCTGCCACAGATCCTCCGGGCACTCCCAACCTTCCGCATCCGCCCCTGGGGCCGCCTCTCGGAATCGATCCCACTGAAACCGGGATAAAGAATCAGCAATTACATTAAGCCGCCCAGGGACATGTACCGCCCTCCATGATACATTACACCTCAAGCATTCCAACACAAATGCCCTCAGTAAACGGATCACGGCCGGAGAATTCGCCGTCAATCGATTAATCGCCCACACCACCCCCAAATTGTCAGAGTGGAAACAAACCCTTTTGTCCCTGAGATGTTCAGGCCAAATTCTCAAAGCTACCACCAATGGGAACAACTGCAAAAATGTCAGATTCCTTGTCAAACCTTTTCCACCCAAACCTCCGGCCAGGCCCCCGCCCACCACCTGCCATTCAGAAAAGCCCCAAACCCATGGGCACCCGATGCATCTGTAAACAAACACAATTGGTCGTCCGACCAACCGGCCTCCTGGATCAACAAAGTTCCATTAAAGTCTTCCAAAAAGATTTGCCAAATCTTCAGGTCTTCTTTCATATCCGACGATAAGCGGATGTGAAAATTGGAATTAGAAACTCCAGCCGTAGCCAGTGACAATCTGCGACAGAAAATCCGACCAATGGGAATAATCCGACCGGCAAAATTTAACTTGCCCAACAACGATTGCAGATCCTTCAGTAAGACTTTTTTCTTCCTCAGGACCCCGTCAATCACGTCCCGAAGATCCCGGACTTTGTCCTCCGGGAGTCTGCATTCCATATTGATCGAATCAATCTCGATCCCCAGGAAACTCAGGGTCGTAGCTGGGCCCTCCGATTTTTCTTCCGAGATCGGAATACCAAAATCCTGGGCCACTTAACCAAAAACCGTTACCAGGAGCTCACATACACCGGACCCAGCCGGGCCCACAAAAAGGAAATCGTCCAGGTAATGCACTACTGAGACCTTACCCGACTTCTTTTTGACCACCCACTCCACAAACGAGCTGAACCTTTCAAAATATGAACAGGAAATTGAACAGCCCATCGGGAGGCAGAGATCGACATAAAACTGCTCCTCAAATTTGCACCCCAAGAGGTGATGAGACCTCGGGTGAACCGGTAATAGTCTGAAAGCGGATTCAACGTCCGCCTTTGCCAACAACGCGCCCCGGCCCGCGTTCCGCACGACCGAGATTGCCTTGTCAAAAGAGGCATATTTCACTGATACCAATTCCGGGTCAATTCCATCATTCACTGACATACCCCGCGGGAAGGATAAATGATGTATCATCCGAAATTGCCCTGGGGACTTCTTCGGGACCACCCCCAAAGGAGACACCCTCAGTCCCGGGAGAGGAGGTAGTCTAAATGGGCCCGCCATCCTCCCCAATCTGACTTCTTTTCCCAACTTCTCCCTCAATATCCCCGGAAATTCCCTTGCTGACTTCAAATTCCCCGTGAAGGACGAGCCTTCCTGCTCCTTAAAAGGAATCAAGAACCCAGAACTAAATCCCGTCAAGAGCAATTCCGCGTCCCCCACATGCCCCCGTTCATTGGCGTACGCCTCGAGCCAGGGGACCATCTTTTTTACTTTCACCGGCGTCCGCGCCCGGTATACCCAATTCCCCAGGCCTGTTACGCCCTCTGTTTTTCCGGAAACACTTCACCCCGGAATGGATCCCACCGCATACCGAACACTCGTGCTTGTATTTACACGAGGATCCAAACTTACATTGTCCTTCATTAAACTGGAAGCACAGCCCTTTTCGGATAGCTGTTCCAGTTCCTGTGCTGGCTCCCGGTATGCTCCCCGACTGTCCCAAACTCCGAAAGGAACGAGCCCCCCGCAACGGGGTCATCATTTCTAACCATATCCCCATATCCCTATCGTCCCAGCGCATCTCCAGACGAACTGCCATTCGCTGCCTGAATCCCTCATCATATCTCCACCAGGCCATGCCCCCATAAGTCCCAAATGCACTAGCTATCTCTTCATAATAGCAAAAAAGGGAAGCCCCTTGCTCGGGGAACTTTTCGCAAAAAACACTGGCTAAAATCCGAAAGGCCCATGACCAATTCGCAAATGTCTTGGGCAACTTCCTCCACCTTTTCTTCCTTTCCTCCTCTTCCTTTTTCCCCTTTTCTTTCTCATCGTCCTTTACCTCTAACACATGCTCCAAGGGCAAAAGGGAGAATATCTCCACAAACTCCCTCCTCCCTATCTTTTCACGCAACTCAGCCGTTAGATGAATACCCAGCGGGCCCACCGAGCATATACACGGCCTCCTAAGCGCCCCTTCCGGAACTCTAAGCACCTCCTTACTCGCCGCCGGTAACTCTGCTGGTATCGCAGCGCCACTACTCTGCGCTGTTACTACCGGTGCTACCACCTCTTGCGTCCCTGCTGCTACTCCCGGCGCTACTACACCCTGCATCCCTGTACCAGGGGCAACCCATGCCGCCACAACCGGGACCCCCCCGCTGCTAGGCTTCTCCAATGCCGCCAATAACCCCTTCAGCCCTGCCAATATCATGCCTCTCTCTCCACTCTCCACCACAGTCACTCCTGGCGCACCCCCAGCCGTACCCTCACCTGTAGGCTGTTGCACCGCCACTGGGATTTGTGCCGACTCCGTTCCTTGCTCCCTCCTCTGCTCCCTCCTGTCGCTTTCCGGGCCTCTGCTGCTGTCCAGTCTCCTCCGTACATCGCCTCTCCTGGCAGGAGAACGCCCCCTGCCGTGCCTGCTCCTGTCTCGCTCCCTTTCCTCCCGAGCTCGGGATGGCGACCCAGACCTGCCTCCTCTCTGGGGTCGCTGTATCGGCGATCTCGACCTCCGGCGACCGCCGGAAACTCCCATCCTGACAGCGGGCGATGAGCCCCTCTCCCTCCTCCCTGAACCTACAGACTGTGGAGAAGACATGGTCAATGCACCCCTTTACCCCCCTTCTGCCCCCCGGCTTCCCTCCCCCTGCCCTACCCCTCCTACACTCCGTTGTGGAGACAACATTTGAAGCAGCTGCACCAGGGTGGACATACCCCCTACCTGGCCAACCGTAATTGAACCCGACGACGTTCCCTCCAACGGGTCATCCTCTTCGAAGTTCCCACTGGCCTCCAACTCTAGTGGTGGATCCGTGACATCCTCCTGTCGCTCTCCAGTGACACTCCTCCTGGCTTCCGTAGCCTCCACATCCCTCCTGCTTCCCGTAGCAGACCCTAAAACCAGAAGAAAAGTTAACACACCCAGCCCCTGTCCTGCTATTCCCCAAAATTGCTTCAATATAATCCCCCCCTTTCTTAAACCCCTGTGACTCACCCCAGCTGCCTAGAAAACTCCCTGCACCCCCTCCGGCTATCCCCCCCAAGCACTCCCCATCATCAAAACCCCTTTCACCCACCTGTTTTTTAAGCTCTTTTTTTTTTTTTTTTTTTTTTTTTTTTTATAGACCCGCCCCTCCAACCAACCTAACGCCCAATCCGCCCGCCCACACCTACTGCCTTACGTCTGCCATACCCTATGAGACACCACCTTAACCTACCATTCCCCGTCCCCTCCCCGGCGTACCTGTCAGCCGCGACCATCAACCCTCCTGGTCACTCCCCTAGCGCATCCCTCCCCTACAGCTTATTGCTGCCCACCTCCGCTTAGACCTATCCCAGTCACGCCACCCCTGTGCTAAATACCTAGCCAACTCCCCGTGCCCTCCACTAGCCCCGTGAACAAATTTTACCCTTATCTTCAGATGCCCCTATCCCCCTCACCTCTAACCCAAACAATCGACTCCCAGCCCACAATCCCAATACCGTGCCCATGGCACATAAAAAAATTTGTCCCCCCGTTGCCTCCCATGACAAACCCCCCCCGCAACCCCTCAACCTGCCCTCCGATACCCAGCCTGAACCTCCCCCCCCTCATACGGTGATCC
>NC_069501.1:150760927-150863427 GCF_027579735.1 Bombina bombina | reverse complement strand
GGCTGAAGGGTGCAAGCTGACTTCAGCCTGTGCTCTGGCTCCTCCCAGTCTGCCTGTCATGGGTGAGTCTTGCCTCTGATACGCTACTAGCATCACGTGACTGCCCCCACAAGGCTCCTCCCCCTCAACGGCATGAAAATCTCATTGAGGAGATAGCCATTGAGCGGATAGGAGCCTTGTTAGCTCTGAGTCTGACCTGTTTTGTTCAACTTGCCTAAAAAAAAACAATTTAGCCCTTGCTGGCTGCAGACGTGGTGTGGCTGCTGAGTGCTGACAGTGAGTCCAGGACTCCTGACAGAAATTGAATAATAACAAACTTACTTTACTTATATAATAATTTTGCAAATAGTTAGCTTAAGCTGCCTTAGTAGTGGGTGGGCACTGGGCAGTGGGCCTTATTTTGCTGCAGGCCTGCAGCTGCTGAGCCTGAGCTTATTAGTTTAGTTTAAACTTTTAAACTAACTGTAGTTAGTTAACTAAATTAAATTTACGCAACAGAGTTGAGATTACTTAGTACTAGTAGAGACTAGAGAGTGAGTCAGTGAGACAGACACCAGTGTGTGTGAGAAAAAAAAGTTCATTTTGTGTTTTAACTTAACATTTAGAGTACTTAGGTAGAGTGGGAGTTCTCTCTTAAAACAATTGGCTTTAGTCAGTAAGTTTAGTGGAGTAATTTGGGAATAATAAAATAATATTTTTGTCAGCAGATTGCAATTAGAAGTTTTTTTGTTTTGTTTTGTTTTTTACAAATACAGAAAGCAGTTTACTGCTGTGCTGCTGTTGACCGTTGACGGCTGTCACGGTTGCTTACCATTAAACATTAATACATTTAATTTAAGTATTTTAGCAGATTAATTAGCAGATTGCAATTAGAAGTTTTGCAAAAAAAGAACAAAGTTTTTTTCACAAAAAAAGCAGTTAACTGCTGTGCTGCTGTTGATACTACTAGTTGTTGACCGTTGACGGCTGTCACAGTTGTTTACCATTAAACATTAATATATTTAATTTAAATATTTTAGCAGATTAATTAGCAGATTGCAATTAGAAGTTCTGCAAAAAAAGAACAATTTTTTTTTCACAAAAAGCAGTTAACTGCTGTGCTGCTGTTGATACTACTAGTTGTTGACCGTTGACGGCTGTCACGGTTGCTTACCATTAATACATTTAATTTAAGTATTTTAGCAGATTAATTAGCAGATTGCAATTAGAAGTTTTTCAAAAAAAGAACAAAGTTTTTTTTCACAAAAAAAGCAGTTAACTGCTGTGCTGCTGTTGATACTACTAGTTGTTGACCGTTGACGGCTGTCACGGTTGATTACCATTAATACATTTAATTTAAGTATTTTAGCAGATTAATTAGCAGATTGCAATTAGAAGTTTTGCAAAAAAAAGAACAAAGTTTTTTTCACAAAAAAAGCAGTTAACTGCTGTGCTGCTGTTGATACTACTAGTTGTTGACCATTGACGGCTGTCACGGTTGTTTACCATTAAACATTAATACATTTAATTTAAGTATTTTAGGAGATTAATTTGCAGATTGCAATTAGAAGTTTTGCAAAAAACAGAACAAAGTTTTTTTCACAAAAAAAGCAGTTAACTGCTGTGCTGCTGTTTATACTACTAGTTGTTGACCGTTGACGGCTGTCACGGTTGTTTACCATTAAACATTAATACATTTAATTTAAGTATTTTAGGAGATTAATTAGCAGATTGCAATTAGAAGTTTTTAAAAAAAAGAACAAAGTTTTTTTTTACAAAAACAGCAGTTAACTGCTGTGCTGCTGTTGATGCTACTAGTTGTTGACCGTTGACGGTTGTCACGGTTGCTTACCATTAATACATTTAATTTAAGTATTTTAGCAGATTAATTAGCAGATTGCAATTAGAAGTTTTGCAAAAAAAGAACAAAGTTTTTTTTCACAAAAAAAGCAGTTTGCTGTGCTGCTGTTGATACTACTAGTTGTTGACCGTTGACGGCTGTCACGGTTGTTTACCATTAAACATTAATACATTTAATTTAAGTATTTTAGCAGATTAATTAGCAGATTGCAATTAGAAGTTTTTCAAAAAACAGAACAAAGTTTTTTTCACAAAAAAAGCAGTTAACTGCTGTGCTGCTGTTTATACTACTAGTTGTTGACCGTTGACAGCTGTCACGGTTGTTTACCATTAAACATTAATACATTTAATTTAAGTATTTTAGGAGATTAATTAGCAGATTGCAATTAGAAGTTTTTAAAAAAAAGAACAAAGTTTTTTTCACAAAAACAGCAGTTAACTGCTGTGCTGCTGTTGATACTACTAGTTGTTGACCGTTGATGGCTGTCACGGTTGCTTACCATTAATACAATTAATTTAAGTATTTTAGCAGATTAATTAGCAGATTGTAATTAGAAGTTTTGCAAAAAAAGAACAAAGTTTTTTTTCACAAAAAAAGCAGTTAACTGCTGTGCTGCTGTGGATACTACTAGTTGTTGACCGTTGACGGCTTTCACGGTTGTTTACCATTAAACATTAATACATTTAATTTAAGTATTTTAGCAGATTATTTAGCAGATTGCAATTAGAAGTTTTGCAAAAAAAGAACAAAGTTTTTTTTCACAAAAAAAGCAGTTAACTGCTGTGCTGCTGTTGATACTACTAGTTGTTGACCGTTGACGGCTGTCACGGTTTCTTACCATTAATACATTTAAGTATTTTAGCAGATTAATTATCAGATTGCAATTAGCAGTTTTGCAAAAAAAGGTAATTTTTTTTTTTTTTTTTTAAACTGCTGTGCTGCTGCTGATACTAAAATTAGGCAGTAAACCGGCACATTTAACATTTTATATTTTATATATAGTGAGCTTTATTATTATAATTATTATAAGATATTACCTATTAGTTGTAGTTGATATTTTCTAACAGCTGCCTGCAATATATTTTATAACAACCAGCACCGCAAAACTACTTGCCGTTGCCTACTAGTGTTGTAGATTTTCTAACAGCTGCAGAGCTACCTACCTACAAGTTATATATTACATAACAATCGCCAAACTATTAAACTATTAATTTGAGTTGAGTTGTATATTTTCTAACAGCTGCAGAGCTACCTACCTACAAGTTATATATTACATAACAACCGCCAAACTATCTCTGATGAAGCGCATGTGCTCATGCGCGAAACGCATTAGATGGAGTTCACCTAGCTTGCTGTAAGCCTGCATTGCAATAAACTCCATTACTGACCTCAGGACTTAGCTTCCTTTTTCCTCATTTCATATTAAACTATTAATTTGAGTTGAGTTGTATATTTTCTAACAGCTGCAGAGCTACCTACCTACAAGTTATATATTACATAACAACCGCCAAACTATTAAACTATTACTGCAAGTTGAGTTGTATATTTTCTAATAGCTGCAGAGCTACCTACCTACAAGTTATATATTACATAACAACCACAAAACTATTAAACTTTTAATTTATTTTCTAACAGCTGTAGAGCTACCTACCTACAAGTTATATATTACATAACAACCGCCAAACTATTAAACTATAAATTCAAGTTGAGTTGTTTATTTTCTAACAGCTGCAGAGCTACCTACCTACAAGTTATATATTACATAACAACGGCCAAACTATTAAACTATTACTGCAAGTCGAGTTGTATATTTTCTAATAGTTGCAGAGCTACCTACCTACAAGTTATATATTACATAACAACCACAAAACTATTAAACGTTTAATATATTTTCTAACAGCTGCAGAGCTACCTACCTACAAGTTATATATTACATAACAACCGCCAAACTATTAAACTATTACTTCAAGTTGAGTTGTATATTTTCTAACAGCTGCAGAGCAGCAGAGCTACCTACCTACAAGTTATATATTACATAACAACCACAAACCTATTAAACTTGTAATATATTTTCAAACAGCTGCAGAGCTACCTACCTACAAGTTATATATTACATAACAACCGCCAAACTATTAAACTATTACTTTAAGTTGAGTTGTATATTTTCTAACAGCTGCAGAACTACCTACCTACAAGTTATATATTAGATAAGAGAAAATGACTGTTCTTTGTGTGTAAACTAACAGTTAAGATGGCAGTAACATTAGTGTGTCTGAGCTAAAACAATTACATTTTTCAATGTTGCCCATTGAAAGAAAAATGGAAATTAAAATGCTCAGGCCAACACCTATGCTTAGGCTTACCATAATTTTTAGAGTTGAAACTGGGACCACCTGGTGCGGTGCCGGTGGGGGTGTGGTCAGGAGTGTGGTCAAGGGGGCGTGGCAATTACCGGTCCTTTTAAAGTAGTAGCTTTTATGTGTGTAATGTTTTGTGGATACTCTACCCTTCCTCAGTCAAACAAGTGAATCACACAGTTTAAATAGACCATAACACCACCCCCTAGTGAAAAAGGCACCATTACGTTGTCATGGCAAATAAATCATTAATCTAAATCTCAGATTCTAAATAATGCCAAACATCAAGCATAATTATCACTTTCATAATTATCAATTTCACAATTTAATATCTGCAGTGTAATATGTGTTTTATGTGTCTAATTAAGGAACAGAGCCAAATACTGATAAGGCATAAATACAACATTGAATGAAAGTAAAAAAGAAACACGTACCTGCTAAAGCTGTTTAAAGGGACAGTCAAGTCCAAAAAAAACTTTCATGTTTTAAATACGGCATGCAATTTTAAACAACTTCCCAATTTACTTTTATCACCAATTTTTCTTTGTTCTCTTGGTATTCTTAGTTGAAAGCTAAAACTAGGAGGTTCATATGCTAATTTCTTAGACCTTGAAGACTGCCTCTAATCTGAATACATTTTGACCACTAGAGGGCATTAGTTCACGTTTCATATAGATAACATTGAGCTCATGCACGTAAAGTGACCTAGGACTGAGCACTGATTGGCTAAACTGCATGTCTGTCAAAAGAACTGAAATAAGGGGGCAGTCGGCAGAAGCTTAGATACAAGATAATTACAGAGGTAAAACGTGTATTATTATAACTGTGTTGGTTATGCAAAACTGGGGAATGGGTAATAAAGGGATTATCTTTCTTTTTAAACAACAAAAATAAATTCTGGTGTTGACTGTCCCTTTAAGAGGCTACTCTATACCATAATGCAGGAAGATTATAGCCAAAATGCTATTCTGCATGAAGTAAAGCAAGATCCAGGCCAAAAATCCTGCCTGTCTGTACTTCCTAGTCATACCTATATGATTCCCCTAAAGGTGTATTACCGGCAATGACACCAAGGGTTGGGGGGATGTTAAATTCTTAGAAAAATAAACTAAGTAGTACTACAAAATTAAAAAAAACCTACGCTGCTCACTCAGCCTGTATTACTAAATGTAAACTTTGGGGGCTGTATGTAAGTACCAGCATCCAACTATGCTGGAGAGCTACAGTCCAGTCATTTTGAATAATGTGTCTGGGTTTCAGGTGGTCAGAAACCCGGACACATGATTTGAAACCTGGAGGTGGCAACCCTACTGGGACAGAATGAACAACTGGGTGGGACACTGGGACAGTGCCTCCAAACCGGGACAATCCCAGTAAAAGTGGGACTTCTGGTAAGCCTACCTATGCTTAACCTTACCCAGGTGACAAAATGTAAAACTAGAGATTACAAAAGAGAATTCAAACCCGAGGTATATGATAAATATCCATGGATTTGTGGTTGTGAATTATCTAACAGGCTCTTTTGTTTTTATTGTCTCCTGTTTGCAAAACAAAGTGGGGATTCAAGCTGGGTGAGTTATGGTGTCGCCGATTTATCACATTTAAGTCAAAAAACCAATAAACATAATTGCTCCCAATCACATTTAAACTCCGCATTAGAGTTTAATTTGCTAGGAAGGGTTAATATTCGGCAAGAACTTGACAGTGCATATCGTTTGAATATTAAAAAACATAATGAGCAAGTAACAAAAAATCGCTATGTTCTTTCCAAAATAATTAATTGTATTTTATTTTGCGGCGCATTTGAGCTTGCACTTCGAGGACATGACGAACGCGATGATTCATTAAATCCAGGCATTTTCAGAGGTCTTATAAACTTCTCAGCAGAGCTTGATGCATCTCTAAAAGAACATCTCGCTAGTGCCACTGTTTTTAAAGGAACGTCAAAAGAAATTCAAAACGATTTATTAGACTGTATGCTTACTGTTTGCCAGAACTAAATAAAGAAGGAAATCTCAAATGCAAGTTTTGTAGCAGTGATAGCAGATGAAACTACTGATGTTTCATTTGCCTTCCAATTGGTTGTTGTTTTTAGATACATTATAGGTAATGGTCAACCGGTGTAGAGATTCTGGGAATTCACTAATCCAGCTGGACATGATGCAGAATCTTTAGCTACGTGTATTCCAGCTACTTTGGCAAAAGTTATAGTCAACCCAGAGAAACTGATATCGCAGAGTTACGACGGTGCAAGCGTGATGAGTGGTCAGCATGCAGGTGTTCAGGCTATAATTAAACGTACCTACAAGAATGCACATTTTGTGTATTGCTATGCACATCAGCTCAATTTAATTGTCAGCCAAGCAAGCAGTCAAAATCAACAAGTTCGAGTATTTTTTTCAAATCTAAGTGACATTACTAACTTTTTTAGTAACTCGCCACAAAGGATAGCTATTCTAGATGAAACTGTTAGAAGAAGGATACCTCATTGTTCAGCCACCAGGTGGAATTTCAAGAGTCGACCCGTCAATACAGTTTTTGAAAACAGGGAACAGTTAATTGAATGCATGGAAAAAATAGAGTCAACATCGAAAAAAGAAATAGCTATAAATCAAGCAGGGGCTATTCGGCGTATGTTACAAGACTCGGTATTCGTGTTTTGGCTTACAGTTTTTCACAATATTATGCCACATGTAGATGTGTTATACAACCAACTTCAGAAAACACAAACAGATGCGGCACTTATTCGAAAACATATTAACACTTTCCAGCAGACAATGGAAAACGAAAGGAATAGAATGGACACAGTGACCATGACGATATCAGAAACAGAGGAAACATCTAGGAAAAGGAAGAGAGAAAATATTCACATTGCTCAGACTGTGGCAGCTAAAGAGATATGCGATGTTATCACAAATCAAGTAAAAGATATATTTTCTTTTATAACTCACTACTCGACTGTTTCTCTCCAAGCGGAAAAATTTGCGGATTACGAATTTTTTTTTCCAAATCAGCTTCTTGAACAAATATCAGCGGTTTATCACACATTACAGAAAGATCGCCTGAAAACTGAACTAGGAGTAATTTACAGAAGACCAGATTTCCGAAATATGAATGGTGCCATCAGTCTTCTACAGTTTGTATAGAAAATAACTTGGACAGTACTTTCTCGGAGACCTACAAACTGTTGCAAATTATTTTGACTATTCCCGTGACAACTGCTGAGGCTGAGAGATGTTTCTCAACTTTAAACCGAGTTAAGACATTTCTTAGGAGCACCATGACTGAGGAAAGACTGACTGCTCTAGCCATGCTCACAATTGAAAAACAATTGATCAATGACATACCTACATTCACCGAAAATTTTATTGATTTATTTGCCTCAAAAAAAGACAGGCGGATTGACTTAATTTACAAAAATTGTACTTGAGTTATCAACATTCTGTTTTAATCTTTACCGTTGAAGTTAATTATTAAGCACTAGTGTAATAGAAATAATCTTCTTTTGTAGAATGTAAAATGTTGGTGTATTTATATTAATGTTGCCACGGCCTTTGGCTGCATTGCCTAATATCGAACACTGGGGGCTGGGGCAACAATAATTGAGATGTGGTTTTATTTCTCTATAAAGTGGAAGGTTCTTTAAATCCAGGAATATATATATTTTCAGAAATGTACATTCAAGATACTTATTATTTCGCAGCTTTGATTAATCATTTGGTTAATATATATGTTATTATATAATTTAACTGAGCATGTATATTTTAAGACTAGACATGAGTATACTGAAGAGTATGGATTCTTGTATATTAACGTAAATATTAGACATGGTCATAATATTAAATATTATAAATATATATATAAATATATTATATATATATATATATATATATATATATATATATATATATATATATATATATATGTATATATATATATATATATACTTACTACTGATAATATGTTAAGAGATTAACTTAATAGTCATTTTGCAAACAGGATCTTGTTTTTATTGTCTCCTGTTTGAAAAACAAAGTGGTGATTCAAGTTGGGTGAGTTATGGTGTCGCCGATTTATCACATTTAACTCCAAAAATATAAATAATTGCTACCAATCACATTTATACTCCCCATTAGAGTTTAATTTGCTATGAAGGATTGATATTCGCCAACAACTTGTCAGTGCATATTGTTTGAATGTTAAAAAACACAATGATCAAGTAACCACAAATCGTTATGTAAATTATGAATTGTATTCTATTTTCCGGCGCATTTGAGCTTTCAATTTGAGGACATGATGAACGCGATGATTCAATACATATTGGGAGACTTAAAAGGATTGTAATTTAATACTTAGTATGATAATAATAATCAGCTATACTATTAACTATTTGAAATCAATTGATTAATCATTTCATATTCTGATATTACATTGCATTTAATTAGAATTCTGTAGTGATTAATTTATTGTAACGATATTTATATTTCCTTATTATCCCACTTTAATATAAATATATTCCATATTTGAAGTCATTGCTTAATAAAGTATAGGAGTATATAAAACTATATCGCCTAGATTTAGAGTTCTGCGGCCAAAGGGGTGCGTTAGCTACGCATGCTTTTTTCTGGCCGCACCTTTTAAATACCGCTGGTATTGAGAGTTCACAGAATGGCTGCGTTAGGCTCCAAAAAAGGAGCGTATAGCATATTTACCGCCACTGCAACTCTCAATACCAGCGTTGCTTACGGACGCGGCCAGCTTAAAAAACGTGCTTGTGCACGATTCCCCCATAGAAAAAAATGGGGCTGTTTGAGCTGAAAAAAAACCTAACACCTGCAAAAAAGCTGCGTTCAGCTCCTAACGCAGCCCCATTGTTTGCTATGGGGAAACACTTCCTACGTCTGCACCTAACACTCTAACATGTACCCCGAGTCTAAACACCCCTAACCTTACACTTATTAACCCCTATTCTGCCGCCCCCGCTATCGCTGAACCTTGCATATTTTTTTTAACCCCTAATCTGCCGCTCCGTAAACCGCCGCTACTTACATTATCCCTATGTACCCCTAATCTGCTGCCCCTAACACCGCCGACCCCTATATTATGTTTATTAACCCTAATCTGCCCCCCACAACGTCGCCTCCACCTGCCTACACTTATTAACCCCTAATCTGCTGAGCGGACCGCACCGCTATTATAATAAAGTTATTAACCCCTAATCCGCTTCACTCCCGCCTCAATAACCCTATAATAAATAGTATTAACCCCTAATCTGCCCTCCCTAACATCGCCGACACCTAACTTCAAACATTAACCCCTAATCTGCCGACTGGAGCTCACCGCTATTCTAATAAATTTTGTATTTTATTTTCTAAAATAAACTTTGTATTTATTTTAACCAGGTACAATAGCTATTAAATAGTTAAGAAATATTTAATAGCTAAAATAGTTAAAATAATTACAAATTTACCTGTAAAATAAATCCTAACCTAAGTTACAATTAAACCTAACACTACACTATCAATAAATTAATTAAATAAAATACCTACAATTACCTACAATTAAACCTAACACTACACTATCAATAAATGAATTAAATACAATACCTACAAATAACTACAATAAAATAAACTAACTAAAGTACAAAAAATAAAAAAGAACTAAGTTACAAAAAATAAAAAATATTTACAAACATTAGAAAAATATTACAAAAATTTTAAACTAATTACACCTACTCTAAGCCCCCTAATAAAATAACAAAGCCCCCCAAAATAAAACAATGCCTTACCCTATTCTAAATTTCAAAAGTTCAAAGCTCTTTTACCTTACCAGCCCTGAACAGGGCCCTTTGCGGGGCATGCCCCAAATAATTCAGCTCTTTGGCTGTAAAAAAACACATACAATACCCCCCCCCAACATTACAACCCACCACCCACATACCCCTAATCTAACCCAAACCCCCCTTAAATAAACCTAACACTAAGCCCCTGAAGATCTTCCTACCTTATCTTCACCTCACCGGGTATCACCGATCGGTCCTGGCTCCAAAATCTTCATCCAACCCAAGCGGGGGCTGGCGATCCATAATCCTGCAGCTGAAGAGGTCCAGAATAGGCTCCAAAGTCTTCATCCTATCCGGGAAGAAGAGGCGATCCAGACCGGCAACCATCTTGATCCAAGCGGCATCTTCTATCTTCATCCGATGAGGAACGGCTCCATCGTGAAGACCTCCAGCGCGGACCAATCTTCTTCCGACGACGTCCAACTGAAGAATGACGGTTCCTTTAAGGGACGTCATCCAAGATGGCGTCCCTCGAATTCCGATTGGCTGATAGGATTCTATCAGCCAATCGGAATTAAGGTAGGAATATTCTGATTGACTGATGGAATCAGCCAATCAGAATCAAGTTCAATCCGATTGGCTGATCCAATCAGCCAATCAGATTGAGCTCGCATTCTATGGGCTGTTCCGATCAGCCAATAGAATGCGAGCTCAATCTGATTGGCTGATTGGATCAGCCAATAGGATTGAATTTGATTCTGATTGGCTGATTCCATCAGCCAATCAGAATATTCCTACCTTAATTCCGATTGGCTGATAGAATCCTATCAGCCAATCGGAATTCGAGGGACGCCATCTTGGATGACGTCATTTAAAGGAACCGTCATTTGGCGAGTAGGCATCGGTTGAAGAGGATGTTCCGCGTCGGCGTGGAAGAAGATGGCTCCGTTCCGCTCCAGAAGAAAGAAGATTGAAGATGCGGCTTGATAGAAGACTTCATCCCGATGATGGACTTCCGACTTCAGCCCGATGATGGATTTCTTCAGCCGCCACTTGGATCCAGACTTCAGCCCGAGAATGGACGTCACTCTTCAGCCCCCTGCTTGGGCTTGGATCAACACTTCCGAGGACCGATCGGTGAACCTGGTATGGTGAAGATAAGGTAGGAAGATCTTCAGGGGCTTAGTGTTAGGTTTATTTAAGGGGGGTTTGGGTTAGATTAGGGGTATGTGGGTGGTGGGTTGTAATGTTGGGGGGGGGGTATTGTATGTGTTTTTTTTACAGGCAAAAGAGCTGAATTTTGGGGCATGCCCCGCAAAGGGCCCTGTTCAGGGCTGGTAAGGTAAAAGAGCTTTGAACTTTTTTAATTTAGAATAGGGTAGGGCATTTTTTTATTAGAGATCTAATCTCATTAAGCGATGAAGTAAAGAATCTTTTGAAGCTTAAACTTTAACAAATGTTCCCTTTGTATAATTTTTATATATCGTGCCTGTGAGCTGTATTGGAGCATAGTATTTATATATAATTGATGTTACATTTCATAAAAATATATTTCATATCTGAGTACATTACTTTAATACAGTTTGAGTGCATGAAATCATATACAGTTGTATGCAAAAGTTTAGGCACCTCTGACAATTTCCATGATTTTCAGTTATAAATAATTGGCTGTTTGGATGAGTAATTTCATTTTGATCTATCAAATAAATCAAGGACACAGTAAAAATTCAGCAGTGAAATTAGGTTTATTGGATTAACAGAAAATGTGCAATATGCATCAAAACAAAATTAGACAGGTGCATACATATTTTGTTGATTTGAATACCTGTAACTACCTAGCACTGATTAATTGGAAGACAAAATTGGTTTGGTGAGCCCATTAAGCCTTAAACTTCATAGACAGGTGTATCCAATCATGAGAAAAGGTTTTAAGGTGGCCAATTGCAAGTTGTTCTCTATGACTCTCCTCTGAAGAGTGGCAACATGGGGGCCACAAAACAACTCTCAAATGACCTAAAAACAAAGATTGTTCAACATCATGGTTTAGAGGAAGGCTACAAAAAGTTATTGCATAGATTTAAGATGTCAGTATCCACTGTGAGGAACATAGTCAGCATGGTGAGGATATGGAAGACCACAGGCACAGTTCTTGTTAAGGCCAGAAGTGGCAGGCCAAGTAAAATATAGGATAGGCAAAGGATGATAAGAACGGTCAAAAACAGCCCACAGACCACCTCCAAAGACCTGTACTACTGGGAATATTGTTGAGGGTCTCATGGATTCCACTCAATATCAGCAGATACTTGAGAATAATGTTGAGGAATCAGTCACAAACTTCAGTTGAAGTTACCCCCAGGGCGGGGCTGGATATTTGAAGAAGACGATGACCAAAAACACTGCTGGTTCAAATGGGTGGGGCCATTTGATGGGCGTGACTTTCACAAAGGGATTTGGCTTTTAAAAATGGGTGTGGCTTGTTAAAAGGGGCGTGGTTTTTAAAAGGGGCAGGGTCTTGTGCACCCCCATCCTAAAAATTCACCAGCCGCCACTGACTGAGCTGTGGATTGTTGAGAAACAAAAGCTAATTTGTATGGAATAATTAAATATAATAAGCATGCTAAGTTTCATGAAAATACATTCGACCATGTCAGCTGTAGAATTCACGACAGATCCCAATTATTATTCAATGGAAAGACAGCACCTTTTCTACATTAAAGGGACAGACTAAATGAAAACTTGTATTCTTTAAAACGATAGATAATCCCTTTATTACCCATTCCCCAGTATTACATAACCAACACTGTTTAATATTTATACATGTTTCACCTCTGTGGTTTCTAAACTTCTGCAGACTACCCCCTTATCTCAGTGCTACGGCCTTCAAGGACTTAGAAATTAGCATATGAGCCTGTCTAGGTTAAGCTTCCAACAAAGGCCTCTATTTATGAAAGGTCTTGCGGACCTGATCCGACACTGTGGATCAGGTCCGCAAGACCTCGCTGAATGCAGAGAGCAATACGCTCTCCGTATTCAGCATTGCACCAGCAGCTCACAAGAGCTGCTGGTGCAATGCCGCCCCCTGCAGAATCGCGGCCAATCGGCCGCCAGCAGGGGGGTGTCAATCAACCCGATCGTACTCAATCTAAAGACTCGCCAGAAACACGGGCCGTCAAGCTCCTTTCGTAGCTTGATAGATAGGCCCCATTGTATATCAAGAGAACAAAGCAAATTTGATGATAAAAGTAAATTGTAAAGATTTTTAAAATGAAATGCTTTATCTGAATCATGAAAGTTTAATTTTGACTAGACTGTCCCTTTAATGGTCTATTAAATTATTGTTTGATGGTCATTTGTAATAATACAAGTTTGGAGAAAATGAATCAGGATCTCACAAAATAATTTTACAGCCCTATGAATACTTTTATGAAAAGGTTTTCAACATAATTGTACTGCAGATCTGTTCATGGCAGTAGCTAATTTTCCACTGATGTTATTGCATTTCTTTATTAAACACTTCAGTACATTGTGCAGCATAGTAGATACCTTTTATTTCTGTCAGGTCTCTTGCTGCCAACTGCTCTTTTTTTTCTTTCAGTGCATAAAAAAACAAAGTCAATTTAATCAATATACTTAGTGTAGAACCTTAAATCGGCAACACAATAGAACTGTTCTGTTCACTACATTACCTAAAGCTTCCAATGTTCTAGTCAGCCTTTCCTCTCTTTGTGTTCTGTTTTTCATGCTTTGGTTCACAATAAAAAAATAAATAAATGAATAATTGTTTAGAAGTAAATTATAAAGAAAATGAAAGCATTAGATAAAATGCATTATCATAATTAACCGTTTCATTTCACAGAGGTTGTGTCTGTGGAAGAAAAATTGCAGAAAATCTTTAGATAACTTATTTAGATTTGTTTTCATCTTGTAGTATTTTTCTCACTATTGTGGATTGTTATCATGAACATCTTTTCCTGCAGAGCTTCTTAAACTAATTTCACCTGGAATTTCACTTTGCAAGCCCAATTATTATAATATAGTCTAAAACAAATCTCTTGTCAGACGGCATATATATTTTTATATACAGTAAAATACCACAAATGAGGGATTATTCATGAAAATAAGTAAATTCAACTTTTGTGGCCATTGCTAATGAATAATGGTTAGACTCATTTCCAACACCATGTACCTCAGATGTAGGCTTCTCCACCATGTGTGGTGATGAGCAATGCCCGTGAGCAAAATAAATATTGGTTACTGCACTGGAAAACACTATTAAGCCGATGAAAAAAAAGAGGACTCCCCGGCCTCTAAGATAATTATGTGATAGGCTCCCGTAAACAATCGGCTCAGCTACTCACTATTGGCAGAAGCAGTCCACATGGAAATCACGCTGAAACGCCACACTGAGAATCTGATGCTGCTGCCAGAAAGGTCACCACAGAGAGGAGAAACTACATGAGCCTTGATACCATTCCCGGTAGTTCTTCGATCAATACTATCGACTCATCCCTATCCAGAATCCGCTTGGAAACCCTCATTTCCATATATGTTTTTTATTGCCTTGTAACGATTGTTACATATGTTGCATATGTTGTTAAAACTTTCTCATTTTATTTATTTTTTAATGCTGCTATTGTATCCTTTATTTTATCCATTTGTAAATTGTTTGTTGTAGTTACTCTAGTAGATTGCACCTTATGTATACTACACTTTTTATTGCGCCTGATCAACGCATTTATTTTACGTCATAAATCTGTGAATATTAATTTACTTATTTTATTAAATTCATATAAATCACATATTCAAGTTTGGATAACTTTAGTTGGCCAGTATTGGCTTGTGTATATTGAAAGGCTATCTTATATCACTATTTTAAGCTTTTGTTAGCGCTTATGATTTAAGGTTATCTAGCTTCGGCTAAATAATCCTTATACCCAATCACATGATGAGCAATGCCCAAACAGTTGAAGAGGTACATGATTAGCTCTCTGCCTAAATCATGTTAAGCAAAATTCAGAATTGGGTTATTCACTCATACAAAAACACGCAGACTCATCTATAAAGGCACACACTAACACATACACAAACACACATACTCAACCATAAAGGCACACACTCATACATACAAAAACACACACATAGACTCACCCATAAAGGCAAACACTCATAAACACACAAACTCCCAGTACATTATCAAATCTTGCGGGAGTCCTCATACATTTTAAGGGACCCCATGGGAGGTCTAGACACCAGTTTAAGAAGCACTTTTCCACTGCAAACTAAAAAAAAAAAGGTTTACACAGGATCATGATTTCAGCTTGTCTCCATCTTTTCACTCTACTAATTAAATATACAAGTGGTAAGTTTTCAATTTTTCTTCCTTTATGCCTCATATTAGACCTAGAAGTTCTAATATGATGACTCTAGATGGTTTCTCACAGTGATCTGGGGTATAAGTGTGTAATGATTAAGTCCTTGTCAAGCAATTAAGGGTAGGTCTGTAAGACCTTATTATTCTCACTTTTACCATCTAAGACCTTCTACAAATATTATGAGTCTGTTTAATTCATATTTATTATTTATAAAATGTATTTAATTATAAAAATTTTTACCAGGAAGGATACATTGAGATTTATCTCATTTTCAAGTATGTCCTGGGTCCACAAAACATTGCATTGATACAATAGGGTACAATAAAATACAAAAACAATATTAATACATAATATATGCAAAATTTTACATAGAACAGATAGGAAATATATAAACAACCATGACAGGTGCATTCTGTTTTGAGATATGCAAAGAGGGATCTCTTAAAGGATTTTAGGCTTGGGGAAGGTTTTAAAGTGTGCAGGAGGTCGTTCTATAATTGTGGTGCTCTGTAGGAAAAGGAGGATCGAGCTGCTTTCTTTTTGTATGGAGGAAGACTAAATAATGTGCTGGTACTGGATCGAAGGTTATGGGAGGTGGGAACAGCTGGAGAAAGCATTCTGCTCAGGTAGGGTAGGAGCTTCCCAGAAGGTCTCTTAAACACAATGCTGGAAAGATGGAGGGTGCATCTGGATTTCAGCGACAGCCAGTTTAGTTCTTTTAGCATGTCACAATGGTGGGTCCTGTAGTTACTTTGTAGAACAAAGCGGCAGAACAAGTTATACAGTGTATTAAGTTTATTAAGGTGAGTTTGCGGTGCAGGTGCATATACTACATCCCCATAATCCATGATTGGCATCAGCATTTGCTGTAAATCTTTTCCTTTACTGTAGGGCTGAGGCAGGGTTTGTTTCTGTACAGGGCACCTAGTTTAGGATAGAGTTTAGATGCAAGTTTTTCTATGTGGAGGACAAAAGATAGATTTGGGTCTAACAACATACCTAAGTATTTGAAAGAGTAGAATTTAGCATAATTCCTTCCTTCTGTTTGTAGTAGATAGTTGTTGGAAAATATTTTTGCATATGCCCTAATGTCAAGTTCTTCACTCATAAAAGGAATTAATATTATGAGTATCCCACTGACATTTATTTTTACTGTGAGCATTTATTCATGTACATGCCATATATCTTTCATGTCTCCACATGTGTGTTGTTATGTGCATACATAACATTTCTACATTTTGTGAGTGAAAGATAATGATCCTGTATACAGTATTTAGTTGCTTGGTTTCCACACATCTTAGTATTTTTAGATGCCCTTTGGATTACTCTGGTTTGCACAATCATATTCTTACTGACCTGACCCATTAGATCATCCTAAACCACAGTCTTTTGATGTTGCATGTTACTCTGCTTTCAAATGCAAATATGAAACCAAACCAAATTTGACCTGTATACTGTGATCTATTCAGTAATATTATTTATTTTGGCAGTTCTCTAACTGGATTTCTGTCTTGTTAGTAATATATGCAGTTTATAGTCACTACTGCATAGTGACTGAGGTACTTGGTATTTTTAAGTGCTATTGATGTTGTTGAGGGATAATGTAGACAGGCCCAACATTTACTAAAATAAAGAAAAAATATGAACCACAAAACATTCAAATTTTCATAATAATACAAAATAAAGGCTACTTTTTTATTTGGCTTGATCACAATAGCCTGATTTTCAGCTGATTCTCACACTTGCAAATGGGTTTTATGGGACATATTTATCAAGCTCCGTATGGAGCTTGATGCCCTGTGTTTCCAGCAAGCCTGAAGGCGGCGGACAGAAATCGCCAGAATTCAGCCTGATCGAACACAATTGGGTTGATTGACACCCCCTGCTAGCGGAAAATCTGCAGGGGGCAGTATTGCACCAGCAGTTCACAAGAACTGTTGGTGCAATGATAAATGCTGAGAGAGTATGCTGTCGGCATTTATCGATGTGCCGCAGACATGATCTGCTATATCGGATCATATTCGCTCACACAATCATAAATATGTCTCTCAGCCTCTACACTATGATGCTAAAAACTGCTTGGTGATCACAATATGTTTTAGACTAATTTTTCAGCTACTTTTCAAGCCCTTTTGGCTTATTGAATTCGCTACCTCAAGACACTATATAAGAGGCTTTTTACATATGTAAATGTAAGGACCACGTGATATCATGTACAGCTATAGGGATCTGCAGGTAAACTCACTTCAGGACATCTACATCTACAAATGGGGTGATTTTATATTTCATATTGGATTGAATTTCTAAACTTGCACTGACGTGATTGTCACAAACAGTACAAATGTTATTTAAATCAGATTTTTAAAGAAGATCGCATAATCACAGCTTTCAGAGTTAACTATTGCAATCCGTATTCATCAGTCCATCTAAATGCATCTATTAGGTTATGTGGATGGCATTTAACAGACAAGACAAATAAAAATAGTTTAAAAGAATATTTGTGAAAGTTGTCAAATGACAAATATAGCAATATAAAACAAAAAGCAAAGTCTGGTCCTCCACATAACCTATTAGATGCATTTAAATCATAAGTGGTGCGGATGGAAACAGATTGGAAAAGTTCTGCAAGCCCCAATCTGCAGTTGGAACACTCTGCAAGCAACAATATTGCAATCTCCTGAAAAAAATACGATTTTAATAACACCTGTACTATTTGTGACAATCACTCCGGTATGAGTGAGAAATACAATCAATTGGAAATATGAAATATTAAAACACAACTTTGGTAAATGTTGTCTTGATGTGCCTATAGAGGTATGTCTATCCTCCCAAGATAAATATGGCATTCATATAGATACTGAGTGTTCAGGGTGTCTTGTGATGACAATCAGTGAATTTCATACATGTAAATTGGTGAACAAAGGAGTTTGCTGTAACCTTAAGAGGTGTGCATAGACTATTGTATGTGTCAGTTTCCAGAGACTTCACAATATCTATTATAAAACAGGAAGTTAAAACTCAATTATGCCTTTTTGGGAGCTTTTCTGTTGAAAATGCTTTTGTGGACACAGGTTTTTAACAAATGATACAATATAGCACTCTGATTACTTGAGAAACTCTGCTCCAAATTTGTCAGATATAAAAAAATAATTTTTGGGAGTCGATAGTTTATGATAAACGCTTTAATGTGATAAATGATCCCAGTAGTGATAACAACAATGTATTTCTCTGAGTCTTCTATCAAGAAAGAGTCTCTCAAAAAAAAAAAAAAAAACTGAAAATGAGAGACACTTAATAAGCATAATACTACAATACTCTACTATTGTGACAGTGGAAATAATGTTCTACTCAAATTCTTTACATACTTCAGAACTTCAGTAGCTCTAAGTAATAGGATATAATACAAAGTAACCAAACTGGGAAACTGGTAAACTGTGTTTTTATTATAAAATTACAGCTGAAATTCCAGAGTGATGTTAAAGGGACAGTTTAATCCAAGATTTGTATTGTTTAAAAAGATAGATAATTCCTTTTTTACCCATTCCCTAGTTTTGCATAACCAACACCGTTATATTATAATACTTTTTACCTCTGTGATTACCTTGCATCTAAGCCTCTGCAGACTGCCTCTTATCTCAGTGCTTTTTATAGACTTTTATTTTAGCCAATTAGTGCTGACATGAATAACTCCACAAGAGCAAGCATAATGTTATCTATATGGCACATATGAACTAGCAGTGTCTTGCTGTGACAAGCTCTAAAAATGTACTGAGAAAAGAGGCGGTTTTTAGTTGCTTAGAGACAGGCAGAAATTTAGAAGTTTAAAGGTTATAAAGTATATTAATATAACAATGTTGGTCGTGCAAACCTGGGGAATGGGTAGTAAAGGCATTATCTATCTTTTTTAAAATGAAAATGTTTGGAGTAGACTGTCCCTTTAAGTCTGTTTGTGTTTAACACTCAACCACAGAATACATACACTGTGAAAGACAGATAAACAGATGACCAAGGAATGCACTTGCACTGATACTCTTCCTTTGATGTGGATATAGTTTTGTAAAAAAAAAAAAAAAAAAAACAGAATAACTTTGAGAATTGGAGTCTTCTTAGGTCAAAGTTATAACTAGTTGGACAGTGTTGCCATAGGGCCACTTGAAATTATTATTGTTATTATCATTAATTTGTAATGTACATATTCAGGAGATCTATATAAGTATTGCCAGGAGGAACAATTAAGAGAACTAACTATAGGCTAGATTAAAAAGTGGTGTGCTAATGACAGAGTGGGTTCGATAAGCAGTATCACTTGACCGGAATAGCATTAATGCAAAAAACTTTGTTAATGGTAATGGTAAAGTGCATTAACCAGAGAAGGGTTAGTGTGACCCAAGCTATAGTTTCAATGGATATGGCAACTGTGCTAACTTGTGCTGGTAGTACAAGTTGAAAGTTATAATTTGGGTTCAAGCAAAAGTTGAAACTGTGCTAGAATATTTAGCGCAACTTCAGACCTGAAGTAAACTATAAGGGTTAAAAAGACACATGTAAAACACGCTAAAATAAAGTATTACACACATATATACACTTTTTAATAAAAATATTTAATTTTAATATTAATAAAAAGGTTTGAAATAAAGGCTGTTAAATGGGATGTATATATATATAAATTAACACACAGAGGGAGTCTGGCACTCTCTTGCAAGCACACAGCTAAGATAAAAAGCAAAAATGGAAGAGTTAGTTACTGCATCTTTCCAAATGGGTCAAGCCCAGGAACCACATCGAAGGTCTCTCCCAACCTGGGTCCCTAATGCAGCCAAACAATGCATGCTCTCAATCAAACAAACTGGGAACCACCCAAGGGTGCACAGGCTTATGTAATCTCTCTAGACATAAACAAAACACGGAAGTGGACGGCACTCTCAAACTGGACCGGTATATGTGTGTATATATGTTTATACATGTGTATGTATCTGTATTTATGTGTTTATAGGTGTAATTATTTATGTCCACACGTACATATCTATGTATAAATGTACATACACTTATATAGACCCACTAACATTTTACTTTCAACTTGTAATACATACATTAATATGGCCAACATCAATTTTTACTTTAAGTGCAGTTAGCACGGGGGTGAAAAAATTATTTAGCGTACCACTTGTAATCTGGTACTATACTGAAGGTAGTTGGAGACAAAGAGGGAGGTGGCTGCTTGAAAGTTTTTGTCAGGTACTTACCTAACCTCCTGCTTGCTTCGGCTTTCCTTCAGGTGGAACACTGAAGCCTTATAAGATTATTATCAGAAGCTTCTACACTACCGCTATTATACAAATCTAAGTTGTACTTTCCACATGTGCAATTATGGCTTGTTTATGCTCAGTTGCTTCTTAAGTAAAATAAGTAAAATACTGGCAACCAAAGATGATCCTTTTGTAATTTAATCTTCCCTGTCAAGCAGCCCAAACATTGAAACAATTCTCTTTATTTATTTTTCAGTGACTGGCCAGCTCCACTTCAGGCTCGCCGGAAACAGCAGTTATGAATCAGCGGTCTTAAGACTGCTGCTCCTTAACTGGTCCGCTGCCTCTGAGGCTGCGGACATCAATCCGCCCGATCCTATACGATCGAGTTGATTGACACCCCCTGCTAGCGGCCGATTGGTCGCAAATCTGCAGGGGGCTGCATTGCACAAGCTGTTCAGCAGAACTGCTTGTGCAATGTTAAATGCTGACAGCGTATCATGTCCGCCAGAAATTGGTAAATCGGCCTCTATAGCTTCTGTGTGGCTACCATCTTGTTCCACATTTAGAGCTAGATTACAAGTGGAGCACTACGGATAGCACATGGAACGTTAACTTTTACGAAAACTTGTACAAAGAATAACACACAACCTGGTATTACAAGTAGATTGTCACATATTTAACCAAAGCATTTTATTAACACAGACAAAACTTTTTTAGTGCACCCTGTACTTTATTGCAAGTTAAAGGGACAGTCTAGTCAAAATTTAACTTTCATGATTCAGATAGGGAATGCAATTTTAAACAACTTTCCAATTTACTTTTAAAATCAAATTTACTTTGTTCTCTTTTTATTATTATTATTATTATTATTATTATTATTATTATTATTATTATCAGGTATTTGTAGAGCGCCAACAGATTCTGCAGCACTCTTGGTATTCTTTGTTGAAAGCTATACCTAGGTAGGCCCCTATGCTAATTTATAAACCCTTGAAGGCCGCCCCTTATTTCAATGCATTTGGCAGGTTTTCACAGCTAGAGGGCGTAAATTCATGTGTGCCATACAGATAACATTGTGACAACGCCTGTGGAGTTACTTATGAGAGGGCACTGATTAACTAAATATAAGTCTGTCAAAAGAACTGAAATAAGGGGGCAGTCTGCAGAGCATTAGATAGTAGGTAATCACAGAGGTAAAACGTATATTAATATAACAGTTTTGGTTATGCAAAACAGGGGAATGGGTAATAAAGGGATTATCTATTTTTAAATAATAATTCTGTAGTAGACTGTCCCTTTAAATGTTGCGCTTGAGCACAATCCAACATACCACTGTAAACTTTAGTGCTTTTTAAGAACATAAAGTAAACCATTATTATTAATAGTGTAGCACAAAACTACACAAAGAACTCTTCTGTTTGAGCACCGTCAGCTTAGCAAACCCTCAGATTAGAAAGCCATCATCTTAGCGCTGCAGCAATATCTGACATGAATTTACTGAATACCCCTATAGATGTTATGCAGTTGATACCGTGTCCCTCGAGGGCTAAAAATACTTTTTCCTTTTAATATGAGCGCCTAAATAGAAGCGCTATTGATTAACTTGTATCTAAGCCTCTTTTGACCTTATCACATGGCTATTTATTTATTATCTATTGACTTGCATTTTAGCCAATTAGTGCAGTGTCATCTACAACCCATGGACATGAGCACAATGGTATCTATATGGCCCACATGAACTAACAGTCTCCTTTTGTGAAAAGCTTATAAAAAAAGCATGTGATAGCTGGAGGGAAGGGCAGATGGGGGAGGACGGATGGAGTGAGACAGGACATAGGCCTCTACTTATCAAGACGTCAACCGCAAATACACTGGAATTCCGCAGCGTATTTGTGGCGAGCCTGATTCGCCTTAGTTATAAAACCCTACAGACCAGCAAAAGTAGAATTTAGTGATCGATGCTTACGTCACTACAGATGTTCCGAACGCAAGTTCGGCACTATCTGACTACTTTTGCTAGTTATCAAATAACTAGCAGGTACGCTCGGCACTTTTCCGGCCCAGTGTACCTGGTTTTCAATCCGCCGCCCTGGAGGCCACGGATGCCATAGGAATCAATGGGAGTCAGAAAGGAGCGAAAGCTTATGTTCGCTGCTGCCCGATATCCAATAGATTTCTGTGGGAATGTCTACACCTAACACCCTAACATGTACCCCGAGTCTAAACATCCCTTTTCTGCCCCCCTACACCGCCACCACCTACATGATACTTATTAACCCCTAAACCGCCGCTCCCAGACCCCGCCACAACTAAATAAAGTGTTTAACCCCTAAACCGCCACTGCCAGAGCCCACCGCCACCTACATATTACTTATTAACCCCTAATCTGCCCCCCCTACACCGACGCCACCTACATTATATTTATTAACCCCTAATCTGCCCCCCCACACCGCCGCCACTATATTAAATGTATTAACCCCTAAAGTCTAACACTAACCCTAACACCACCTAATTTAAATATAATTTCAATAAATATAAATAAAATTATTCCTATTTAAAGCTAAATACTTACCTATAAAATAAACCCTAAGCTAGCTACAATATAACTAATAGTTACATTGTAGCTATTATAGGATTCATTTTTATTTTACAGGCAAGTTTGTATTTATTTTAACTAGGTAGAATAGTTATTAAATAGTTATTAACTATTTAATAGCTACCTAGTTAAAATAAATACAAAAGTAACCTGTAAAATAAAACCTAACCTAAGTTACAATTACACCTAACACTACACTATCATTAAATTAATTACCTACATTAACTACAATTAACTACAATTAAATAAAATTAAATAAAATTATCTAAAGTCCAAAAAAATAACAACTAAATTACAGAAAATAATAAAATAATTACAAGTTTTTAAAACTAATTACACCTAATCTAATCCCCCTAATAAAATAAAAAGCCCCCCAAAATAATAAAAAGCCCTACCCTATACTAAATTACAAATAGCCCTTAAAAGGGCTTTTTGCGGGGCATTGCCCCAAAGTAATCAGCTCTTTTACCTGAAAAAAAAAGTACAATACCCCCCCAACATTAAAACCCACCACCCACACAACCAACCCTACTCTAAAACCCACCCAATCCCCCCTTAAAAAAACCTAACACTAACCCCTTGAAGATCACCCTACCTTGAGAAGTCTTCACCCAACTGGGCCGAAGTCCTCCACGATGCCGGGCAAAGTGGTCCTCCAGATGGGCAGATGTCTTCATCCAAGCTGGCCAGGAGAGGTCCTCCAGATGGGCAGAAGTCTTCATCCAGGCGGCATCTTCTATCTTCATCCATCCGGCGCGGAGCGGGTCCATCTTCAAGACATCCGACGCGGAGCATCCTCTTCCAACGACATCCGACGACTGAATGACGGTTCCTTTAAATTACGTCATCCAAGATGGCATCCCTTGAATTCCAATTGGCTGATAGATATCTATCAGCCAATCGGAATTAAGGTAGGAAAAATCCTATTGGCTGATGCAATCAGCCAATAGGATTAAAGTTCAATCCTATTGGCTGATCCAATCAGCCAATAGGATTGAGCTTGCATTCTACTGTCAGGGTTTTTTCCCTGCTTTGTTTGTGTGTGATGCTGCACATTTCCTGCACGCCCTTTTATGGCCAGACTGGTGTACATCATCCATGTGAGAAAGGTTGCAGTCTCAGAAATGTGATGTCATCACTTATTATTTAAAGGGTCTCTGTTCAGTATGCTTTGCCCTTGCATTGTCTCAGACCTGTTTGTGAGTTCTAGTTCCTGTGTATTACCTGGCTGTCTGACGTCCCTCCTGGTTCCTGATCCCTGGCTTGTTCCTGACTCTGCTGTTCTCCTTGTTCCTGATTCCCGGCTCGTCTGACTACTCGCTTTGGCTCCTGACTTGGCTTGTCTGACTACCAGCTCTGGTTTTGACTCCTGGCTTGTTAATTGACTTGTGGACTTTTTATTATTTTTTGCTAATAATAAAGGTGTGATTATTTTTACACTTCTCGTCTCAGTCTGATTCCTGGCACCCTGACACGCACAAGCCTTCAAACTCGCCGGAAACAGCAGTTATGAAGCAGCGGTCTTAAGTCCGCTGCTCCTTAACTGGTCCACCACCTTTGAGGCTGCGGACATCAATCCGCCCCATCCTTTACGATTGAGTTGATTAATACCCCTTGCTAGTAGCCTATTAACCGTGAATCTGCAGGGGGTGGCATTGCATCAGAACTGCTTGTGCAGTGTTAAATGCCGACACTGTTAGTCTATATTTAACAAAAAAATGGGTCTCCAATTTTACAAGACCTTCCTTTCACCATTTTTCTACAACAAAGTAATCACACTTTCCCTCATTGACTTACAATATATTGTTATCGAACACATACATATATCCAAAAAATCCTCACCAATCATATGCCAAAAACACATGTAAAATTCAACAGGCAAGCCATCGCTTCCTGGAGTTTTAATTTTTTTTATAGTTTTAGAGTCCTATGCAACTCATCTACAGACACCTCATCCAAAATTTTCTCACCATAAAGATCACCATAAAACTCATGCACTACCTTCAATATCCTACTTGAAATATTAATTTCCTGCCCACACTTATTCCACTTATTTCCTGCCGATACTTAGAGAAAGAGTCTAAGGAGTATTATGATCTAAATAAAAAAAACTGTATCACTGGTTGAAGACACATCAAGCTAAACCCATAAAACTTTCACGTAAGAATAAATTAGGAGGTATACTTTTTCTCACATATCATAAGGCAATAGACAGAGTGAATTAAAATAAAGACCACTGTGGAAATACTTTGGCCAACTGTTGTCAATAGAGTCCAGCAATTTGTGAGTGTGGTCAATTATTTAGTTTTTTTGAAAAACTTTCAAAATCAGTTTGACTATTGTACTTAATAGCGAAATATACTGCATGTGGACTGAGTTCTACACAGATCCATTTGAGATGTTTAACTTTGTAATAGCATGTATCCCAGCAGGACTATTGGAACTACAAGGTGATTCTCCAAAAATGCCATAGAGTAGCATTGGTGTAGAACAATGAAAAAAACCCATAAAATAATAGTAGAGAAATTACAGAGAAAGAGTATGGGTAAGTGCAGAGAGATAAAGGGCAGTTGTCAGTCCCCTTTGGCACAAAAGGTTTAAGAGGTTTAAGGTTTAAGAAATTCCCATGTGCATAGTCAGACAATAAACCAAATTAAATCATCATTAACAATATCCCCTACTTAAAGTACCTGGTTGCTCTCAGCATACGTTGCTATGGCTATGAAGGTGTTTCCTGTAATTTAATTTTTAATATTGTGGGCTTTCCAATTCATGTTAAACATGGAAGTGCAGACACAGCTACAGTATATTACACACAGTGATTGGTTGCACACTCTAGTATACTATTTATAACCATTCTTAACCAGCAGAAAATGTAGTCTAAGTTACAATATGGCGACGCCCACTGCTTTATGGACATTAACTTTACCCTTATTTTTTTTCAATATTTAAACAACTAATACAATTTTTAAAAATACATGTAAAATTATTGTCAGGCTAATCTTTGCTCTGAATACATAATAGAAGCAATGATTTATTTAGGGTTTAATGTACCTTTAAAAGGTTTAGCAGACCCCCTCCCTGCAAATGTAATGTCTGCAACATTGCTGAGGCTACACTGTGTCCATGGTGACAATGTGCCCATGACAATAGTGTCCTCAAAAGTGAAGGTCCCAATAAGATTTCTAGAACAGAGTTTTTATTTATTTACGTGTTATTTATTAATCAAATATTGAATATTTCATCATTACCGCTCAGGTTAAACATACAGATTTTCCCTTAATAGTGTTTACTTAGCATCTAGTGTATTCATTTTGATCGGCATATATAAGACATTGTGATCTGATATGTTTGAATAGGTGTATGAATCTTTTATTGCAAAGGCTACATTATTTTTTACAGCTGCTTTTTCTTTTCTTTCCCAATTCTTGTTCTTAAGCTTTATTCATAGAATCCTTTCATCCATAGAGTGTCCCAGTTCTTAACACAGAAGCCAACTTGCTTATCTGCATGAAGGCCCAGATTTAACTAATAGTGGTCCTTTTTATAATTTGTATAAATAAGAGGAGTTCAAAGTTATCATATGGCTGATTTATTAGATTTAAAATAATAATAACTGTAACAACAATACTAATATTTTTTTTATTAGGTACCTCAACATTTTACCCATTTTTAAGCTTGAGCATATAATATGAACTTTGTTTTTAAACATAGATTATGCACATAGATTAAACACTGTAATATTAAAGGACCAGCAAATGTTGTTTTCTTTAGCACTTTTTAACCACTGTTTATTAAAAGTGCATTATTAATCAGATTATGAGTGGAGCGCAAAATATCGCTTACTTGTAACATAGCACTATGTAAGAAAACTACTGTATAATAATTTGGAATGTTCACTAACTTTTACATCTTGTACATTTTGCAGTTTGACCAACTTAAGCCATCCTTAAGCCATTACCAGTGTGATAGAGCGCAGCTTAATTTCAATATAGCAAATTGCTGTGCGAAAGTTAACAAACCATTTGCATTATTTCATTATACAAGCTCACCCTTCAACGCATACACATTGTAAAATACATTGTATAATATTATAACTATCTATAATGCCATTATTTAAAATAATAACGCAAAATCAGACCTACAAAATTTGACTAATGAAATGAATGTAAAAATAGTTTATCATACTAAGAAATAAAACAGGATAGACTAAAAACAATCTTTAATGTTTATACATCATAAAAACACAGTCATGTTGCTATAATGAATTGATTTTGTAAATGGAAACAGTGCAGAACTACATAACATTATCATGCAATATAATAAAAAGTTTGTAAAAAAAAAATAATAATAATAATGAACCATTATGTTTATTAGCTTTTCAAAAATATACATATTTTAAAATAATTTTTTGTTATTTCTTGGAACAATACTGTTTTATCATTTTATGCATATATTGTAAATGTGAAATGAACACAGTATTATGATGTATTAACTAACATGTATAACTCAAGATAATCAATAATAAAAATTGATGTCCTTTAATGCCCACAGGGTTTCTGAAAGACAATTTAAAATCAAGGTAGGACAGGATGATGAGTGAATATTTTAGTTTTTCAAGTTTGCACATATGTCATTTAAGGTTTGTTTTTTTCTCTCTGACTCAAGTGAACAAAACATATCTTAATTTAAGTGTAGATTACATAACATAGATGGTGTTGCATTTCCAGTTTATTTCCTTTCTGACAGGAATTACAGTGGTGAGGTGACTTTGAAAAAAATGAGAATGCCCAATGGGTCTTAAGCTCATGCATTATGTCCACAGGGGTCTTTTTGATGCTCTGCAAAACATATGCATCACGTAGCTGTGTGATCAAATTATCTCACATTGTAAAAGCAGATCCTATAGGTTTACTGAAATGCCTCAGTTTTACTCAGTTTGTATGTTCCAGGGTTTATAGTTCTTTGTTACAATATGGTGCAAATAAAATAAAAAAAAGAGAGAACTAAACACATATACTACACTAAAAGTAACAGTACATTGATTCCAAACAAAAAAAAGCAGTCATTTTTGAGTATATTCTTCTATACACAAATAACAATAACAAGACTCCTATCTAGAACAAATAGGTAATAGTCTCATAATTCAACACAATCCATGTTAGCAGGTTTATATGTAGTATATGTTTTAATATTGAGGCAGCGATTTCCTATATGGTGATTCATCTTCTTATGAACATTTTGAAATTGTATAAAGGGACAGTTGTTTTATTTAAAACTGACATGTAGTCACAATAAATTGACTCTGGAACACTTGGGGTTACAGTTCTTTCCTTCATGCTCTTGTCTGCAGTATAGTTTTTTTTTTTTGTGTTTCCATGGTAACACTATATCTGCTGCCAGCTCTGTCGTAAGTTATTGAACTGAGACTGGCTTTTGGTTTAGCAGATAATTAGGTTCTGTCTCACAGGTTCATTTTCCTGTGACTGGGACGTGAATATGACCTACAGCTGGCCTCAATTTCACTGTCACAGACAAAACTTTTAACCCTTCTAAAGCTTAACATGAAACTACCATAGAGGCATAAACATGTGTGTTCTGTAACTATGTTGGACTCCCCCCCCCCACAATATAAACAGCATAAAATAGTCACCTTAAAAAAATATGGCTGTTCTGGCAATATATAAACTGAAAATACTATGCGATTTCAAAGGCGTTTTTCATTTAGTACGGTAATTTTGAAACTCATTAAAATGAGAAAAATATCTGTATTGCATAAGTTTATAAGGAAAGAAAAACATAATGCATCCAGCTTTCTCCTAGTATATCAGCTGGTGGCAATGTGACTACGGGGAGCTTCATCTGCATTATGAAATGCTCACACTGAGGTAGTGATATATTTAGGTGTATATATGCAGATATTCATCTATCTAATATATTTTTTTTAGTTTACATGTCCACATAATTATATTAAAATAATTGGTATTATGTTCAACATGAATTGTAGCATTCTAAAAAAAAATATATATATATTATAAAATAAAAAAACATGAACTATATATTTTTATGGCACAAAAACCTATACTTGTGTTTTGTGACACTTATGTTTCTGTTCACACAGTGGAAATATTATGCTTGTACACAAAAAATACCACAGGGTACAAGGAGAATTTTATTACCCCAGGGCCAGAAATGTGATCAATACTTTTCACTTATATTCCAAACAAAGTGAATGAAAACTGCATGTTGTTTAGATTTAAAAATAAATAAATGGAATATATAAAGTTCCAAGAGCAAGGTACAGCACTGTATATTTTAGGATAAACCTGATCAAGTACACGCAGACTGTATAGAAGCAAAACCAAGAGTAAAGTACCAGCACTGTTTAATCCAAAATACACCTTTATTAGGTTAAAAAGGATGCCAGCAAATAGCAGCAACGTTTCGGGCCTACATAGCCCTTACTCATGCTCATGAGTAAGGGCTATGTAGGCCCGAAACGTTGCTGCTATTTGCTGGCATCCTTTTTAATCTAATAAAGGAGTATTTTGGATTAAACAGTGCTGGGACTTTATTCTTGGTTTTGCTTATATATATATATATATATATATATATATATATATATATATATATATATATATATATATATATATGTATATATATATATATATATATATATATATATATATATATATATATATATATATATACACACACACACAAACACAGTGCCTAGCAAAAGTATTCACCGCTTTGGCATGTTCCCTATTATGTTGCATTAAAACCTGGAATTAAAATGGATTTTCATTTGGATTTCATTTAATGGACATACAAACATAGTCCAAACTGGTGAAGTGAAATGAAGAAAATAACTTGATTTAAACAATTCTAAAAAATAATAAACTGAAAAGAAGGGTGTGCATATTTATTCACCTCCTTTCCTATGAAGCCCCTAAATAAGATCTAGCACAACCAATTACCTTCAGAAATCACATAATTAGCTAGATAAAGTCCACCTGTGTGCAATCTAAGTGTCACATGATCTCAGTATATATACAACTGTTTTGAAAGGCCCCAAATTCTGCAACACCACTGAGCAAGGGGCACCACCAAGCAAGTCGCACCATGAAGAACAAGGAACTCTCCAAACAGGTTAGGGACAAAGCTGTAGAGAAGTACAGATCAGGGTTGGATTCTTAAAAAATATCTGAAGCTTTGAACATCCCACAGAGCACCATTAAATCCATCATTAAAAAATGGAAAGAATATGGCACCACAACACACCTGCCAAGAGAGGGCCACCCACCAAAACTCATTAACCAGGCAAGGAGGGCATTAATCAGAGAGACAACAAAGAGAACAAAGATAACCCTGAAGGAGCTGCAAAGTTCCACAGTGGAGATTGGAGTATCTGCCCATAGGATCACTTTAAGCCGCACACTCTACAGAGCTGGGCTTTACGGAAGAGTGGCCAGAAAAAAAGCCAATGCTTAAAGATAAAAATATGAAAACACGTTTGCTGTTCGCCAAAAGGCATGTGGGAGACTCCCCAAACATATGGAAGAATGTACTCTGGTCAGATCATGTCAGATCAAGGAAAATGCCATGTCTTGCGCAAACCCAACACCTCTCATCACCCTGAGAACACCATCCCCACAGTGAATCATGGTGGTGGCAGCATCATGCTGTGGGGATGTTATTCATTGGCAGGGACTGGGAAACTGGTCAGAATTGAAGGAATGATGGATGGCGCTAAATACAGGGCAATTCCTGAGGGAAACCAGTTTCAGTCTTCCAGAGATTTGAGACTTGAACAGAGGTTCACCTTCCAGCGGGACAATAACCCTAAGCATACTGCAAAAGCAACACTCGAGTGGTTTAAGGGGAAACATTTAAATGTCTTGGAATGGCCAAGTAAAAGCCCAGACCTCAATCCAATTGAGAATCTGTGGTATGACTTAAAGATAGCTGTACACCAGCGGAACCCATCCAACTTGAAGGAGCTGGGTCAGTTTTGCCTTGAAAAATGGGCAAAAATATCAGTAGCTAGATGTGCAACAGACATACCCCAAGAGACTTGCAGCTGTAATTGCTGTAAAAGGTGGCTCTACAAAGTATTGAGCTTTTTTTGTCTTATTTCTTGTTTGTTTCACAATAAAAAATATTTTGCATCTTCAAAGTGGAAGGCATGTTGTATAAATCAAATGATACAAACCCCCAAAAATTCCATTCTAATTCCAGGTTGTAATGCAATGAAAAAGAGAAAACACCAAGTGGTTGTGAATACTTTTTCTAGGCACTGTGTGTGTGTATATATATATATATATATATATATATATATATATATAAAATATATATATATATATATTTATATATATATATATATATATATATATATAAAAGTTCATAAATGAAGCACTCACTGATCATGCAGCATCTGTGGCAAAAAAAAACAACTTTAATGTATGTGACGTTTCAGGACAGAACAAGTCCCTTCCTCTGACAAGTAAATGTGTATAAAATCAGCCTTTAAATAGGCCCCAAGCAACACTCCCCTCAGAAGCAGCCAATCAAGACTGTACAAGTAACGGGGGGTGTTGACATCACTATGTGTAGACGAGTGTTAATAACAATAACGGTACCAAAGCTTATAGTCAATAAGCAGCTGGCTCTCGATGTGTCATAAGTGTAGGGTTGTGGCGATGCCATGGACGCACTTGTTTAGTACAAGATTTGGAGTTCGGGTATACGATGCAGCAGATATTAATATTAATTTTAATTTCAATAGTCACTAAGTGTTTGTTAGTTATGGAGCAATACATGCAACATACATCTATTGGTTAAGCATGCGACCAATCAGTGAATGGGGGAGTGATGTTACAGCTGTTTACATGCGAAGGCTGTGGATTACAGTTTACATTCGGGGACATCAGAAGAATGTTTAATGGTTTTCTTGGTGCCAGGGGTATAGTTTTATTTTGTGTCACTATTTTTATTATGTATATAGATTTTGGGTGGAGAGTTAATCTCGGTATCTGATCACTCGCGATCAGGGCGTCCTTAGCAACAGTGCTTGGTTACCATTTGGTTGCTAAGTATGACACTCCATTGCCACATATAAACTTGATGTTGATTGGCTGAAAGATTTTTGTTATGTTTTACAATTTTTCTGTTATTGGGACTTTCGGTACTACTTTCTTTGCTGACCCCAAATGTATGGGCGTAATCACTCCCTGGAGGGTTTGGTCTTTGGGCTTATTATTATTATTATTATTTTTTCAATAACTATATTTATGCATATGTTTGAGTATCTGTCACGCAATCCTATTGGTCACTGAAGGGTGTGTTACTTGTACAGTCTTGATTGGCTGCTTCTGAGGGAGTGTTGTTTGGGGCCTATTTAAAGGCTGATTTTATACACTTTTACTTGTCAGAGGAAGGGACTTGTTCTGTCCCGAAACGTCACATACATTAAAGGGTTTTTGCCACAGATGCTGCATGACCAGTGAGTGCTTCATTTATGAACTTTTACAAATACCTTCAGAGCACCCTGACAGTTGTTTCAAGTTGGTGAGAGTGCATACACACCAACTGCTGTGTATATATACATATATATATATATATATATAATTTATTTCCAATCTTTGAAATTACAATTTTTTATTCTTTTTGTGTAGTGTAAGCAAATTGGCTTTAGAAGTAACTTCTTTCATATAATAAATGCATAAACTATATAAAGATCATATTTGTGTATAATTGTCACTATTACTTCTTATTCTCGTCATTCTACCTGATATGGAACCCAGTGGTGAAATGAAGGAGCTTATTTTTACTTGTCACATTGTCTAAAGCTGGTGAAAGACAAAATTATTATTGAATGAAAACAAAGCAAGCTGAATGTATAGTGGTGTTATTTGTATGCTAACATGCCAATGTAAAAATAGTATAAAACCCTTAGCAACCATGATACATTGCTGCTGTTATCGGCTCATAAAACACAATATCAAAATCTATTCCTTGTGGGGTACCAATTTGTTTCTTTTCTCTTATGTGTAAATAGTCCACTGGGCAGTTAAAACTATATACAGACGGAACGGTCAACCAGAGATAGAACCTTAGAGAATACAAATATTAATCCATTTAACTCCAAATATATTTTTTCCTACATCTTCAATAATCAAAGAGGAAAATCGCAAAATTAGGAAACCTTACTTGGAACTACACATTCATTTCTATAGAAATAAAAAACCTACAGTTTATTATGAAATGCAATTTCTTTTGTTATTGTGCGGTTTATTGCTAATTGGAAAAAAAAAAATTGTATATCCAATGGTATTTTATGGAGATAATTTATATAATGTATAACCATTTTTCTTTTACTTTGAGATAGTAAAAACATAATTTAGATAGACAGACAGACATACTGACACACTGAATAGATAGATAGCGTTTTACATGCATCAGGTTAGTGTGTGAGCAAAAACTGTTTACTTTCAACTTGTAATACGAGCGCTACCCAATGCAAGCAAAAATCGTACTTCTAGAGGCGTTAAAGCTTGAGTGGGAGCATTAAACACCGTTCCACTTGTAATCTGGCCCATAATGTATGGGTATGAGGGACTCTTTAGGCAGGTAGTCTAATAAAATTCTTAGAGAAATCTCTAAAGCATTATTAATCTATTCAACCTCTCCAGCTTTTCCCTAAATAACTCTATTACAACAAAAACCTTTGTACCCAAAGATCACCAAACCCCTAAGTAATCCCTTGGACCAAGAAAACAGTGACATAACCATAAGCAAAATAAGCAAAGTCTTGGTGGTGGGATAACCCTTCTCCCACACCCACGCAGCACCTAGAATAAAGTGGTACCCCTATTTATAAGAGACAATTCTAGTCATGTGTCTGCCCAGATGCCAGGTAATTATCATATCAATTGCAAATACCGCACAGCATTGCTCCCATTTTGGAAGTCTGGTGACTCTAAAGAAATAAGTTTTCATGTTACTTTAGTATGTGACCCATCTTAGCAATAACAAATGGCAACAAACACTAATTTCATTTTCTACTAGTGGATGGATGTATTTTATTTTGCATACATCTATATATTTACACAAAGATACACACTTACATAAATACAGGGTTAGATTACAAGTAGCGCGTTATTTAGCGTTACAGCTCGAGCATAAACACTGCTTAAAGTAATCTTTTGCGCGTGTTACCAGTTGAAAGTAAAAACCAACACTCTAACTTCAGGGCCTCGGCGATCACGACCACACTAATTTTTCTCTCTCATAGACTTTAATGGAGGGCGCAGAAGGAAAAATTATAATACGTATCACTCTCGTACTAACCAGACAGTAGTTATTAATATTTCCCATTCCAATTTTCTTCACATACAGGACAATGTTATTTTGACACATTCTATATACAGTTTATCTACAGCATACCTATATATAATCATGTATATATATAGGTATAAATATATATATTGTACCAAAAAAACATATTATAAATATATAAATATGTATTTATGAATAAATAGAACATATTCTTGTATGTGAGGAACATTGGAATGGGAACTATTCATATGAGAATATGCAATTGGGTTTGCGCATGAGTAAGTTCTTAGGTTTTTTTCTTCCACTTTATTTTTTCTCCCTTGTCTTCTATGGGGGAATATGTGAACACGAACACAATATTCTAAATTCGGCTTTTTGCACTTGTCGGGTTAGCTTGAGAGGGGAAAAAAGTTTACTTTCCACTCATAATACAAGCGCAACCCAATGTGCACAAACAGCTTACTTCTAGCGCTGTTAATGCTCGAACAGGAGCATTAAATAGCGCTCGACTCATAATCTTGCCCATAGTTTATTGGAGTTGTTAGTCTCATTCTGTTATAAATGTCCTGATATTCAAAGATTCTCCAGCTTGGAGAGAAATTGTAGTTCAGACTTCACAAAGGCTAAACACACTACATTTTTAAAAGAAAAAGGGCAGAACTCTACAGCACTGCAAGATGTCTCTCATTTATGTATGTGAAGCAGAGACAAGCCCAGTGCAAAATAGCAATGCATGATATTAGAGTTTTGCTACACTTTCAATTTGTGTGTTGTATTTTATATTACTATTAGGGATGGGCGAATGTTTCTAAAAATTCAAAATTTAAAATGTTCGTTCAAATCGAATTTCAAATGTTTATATAACATTCGAACATTCTATTTTTGAATTTTCATTATCGAATTTTTCAATAAAATTAGAAAATATTTGTCCGAATAATAGAATCTTTAACTATGTATTCATTCAATTTTGAAATGTAATATTCGAATTAGTATTTCTAGTCTACTACTGAGTTTAATAAATGTAATATTCAAATTCGAATGCCACATTCAAATTCAAAATAATATTTCTAGTCTAATACTGTGTTTTATAAATGCAATATTCCAATGTCCCATTCAAATTCGAAATAGTATTTCTAGTCTACAACTGTGTTTTATAAATTTAATATTCGAATTCGAATGGGACATTCAAATTCGAATGTAACATTTGAATTCGAAAGTGACATTCGAATTCAAAAGTGACATTCAAAAACTGTAAATAACATTTGATAATAGAATTTTTAAGAATATTCGTTCTTATAACATTCTATTACGTAAATCGAATTTCTACAATAACATTTGTTCTAACATTCTAATTTAAATATAAACACATTCGCCCATCCCTAATTACTATACATTTCAGATTAGGTCCTTTCAGTATTATTGCATTTAAGCTTTGCATTTTCTCATTTGTGTTTTAATACATTTAACTTTTGATTTAGCAATGATTTTACACATTCTGATTACACTTTAAAAGTTTCTGTGCTACTTTAATGACTTAGTATCATACTTTGTATATTTCTGTGTATCTTTTACAAATTACATTGCACTTTGTACATTCTCCATTGTAAACAGACTGTTTCAGAAAGTGTGGGGGGGGGGCAGGGTAGTTCCCTGGGCTGTAAAGGGGAGTTTCCAGGGTATGTATAAAGCTGTCTCTCAAGTCTTGTGAAATTTTCTAAGCATTTTAAACAAGCTGGTCTCACTGATTTGTCTCGGCTGCTGTAGGCAGATGAAGTTTGCTCAAAATTTACAATACACTTATTTTAACTAACAGAAAAGTAATATTTACTAAAATACAGACAAAAGCAACTTAAATTGTAATAAAAACATTTCAATTTAATTTGGAATTGATGCAAACTGAGTCTTTATATCAGGCTCAGGTGTTTTCCAGTTACCTTCTCTCTCCCATATGAGATTTTGTATCCAAGAGAGCTTTATTGATTTTTATGGAAGGCATCTCTCATCTCTCTGGGATTTCCAGGGTCCTCCCCTTTTCATAGAAAAACATCAACTTAATGTTATTTTTATCACAAGGGCAGAACAATATAGGTCATTATCCAGTGACAAAAAAAAAACACTTAGACCAATGAAATATGTTTAATTTTTTCATTGTAATTCCCCTTCTGCACAACATTTTTAAGCTTTCCCATCCCATCACATCATCATTGCTTGCAAGTGATCTTTCTAATGTAGGTAATAGTTACTGGTGAGAAGATCATGGTTGTATTATCTTTGAGGAACAGTATTTTCTAACTTAGCTTGCCATGTATAGTCTCTATAATTGCTTTGTGCAACTTTGCTCTCAAGTTAGTAGTTACCTCTTATGGTTTCTCCAGGAAGTCATTCATCAATATTCCCACTGTATCCCAAAGCAGGGATGCCATAACATTGCCAGCACTTGTTTGGATGCAAAATATTTGAGGGGGAGGAGAACCACGGGCACCCACTGCTTGAATTGGGGTTTTGTCTTAGAATTAAAGTGATATATCCAAGACTCATCCATAATGACAAATCAACTTTAGAATACTTTGAATTGTTGTCAAGGTTTTTTGAGAATTCACTATCTGCTGTGTCTTCTGGTCTGCGGTGCCGACAATTTTCTCAGGTCCAAAACACATGTATGGTACAGTACCATGACTAAACTGTGGACTCAGCTATTTTGCCAACATTCAGTCACCCATCACCATTTAATTATTTTTTTCCATGGTTTCAGGTAACTGTTGTAGGGTAACATGGAGAATCATGTCTTTATATATCAACCACATCCTTATGGGTTTCTGTTGGATTTTTTTCATCAACAATTTATCGACTGTAAATTGACTTCTGAATACTTTTTCTGTTACATTCTTGTTTTATTTTCTATAAGATCTTAACAGCTCACAGATGATGTCCTGGAAATAGGAAAATGTTAGTTAGACACTTAATTTAGCACTTGTACACTAAAAACAATTTAGAACAATATTAGAATTAGAATGTATTAATCTACCCATGTAACAAAATGACACTGGTTAGCTTTGTCAACATTTAAAAAAAGCGAGAGATGAGCAGGATTACTCCAAAGGAGAGGTATATACTTTAAATAGGAAAATAAGGGAGACTAAACAATTGCAATCAGAATGGACAGTGATGTCTCACAAAACCAAATCCAATCAACATTTGGGTTATAATACATACAAAACCAACAACCAAAAACACTCAAAAGGTCTAATATAGATGGTATAGCTATTTTGACAGACTGAATGAATGAAAGGGGTATTGATGTTCTCTACCATACGGAAGTAGATAATATTGTAGAAGGATTATATGAGGGCTATTTACATACTAATCTGTGTTCACAATCACATGTTATGCCCCCCAGAGAAGAGGGCTATTTCATTGATTTATTTTAAAACCTTGTGATGGAAGATCTTTCACAAATTCCTAAACATATTCGGGGAAAACAAAACTTGTGGCCCCAAGAAAGATTAGCCCTCACAAGCTTAGAAAATGATGATTCTATAGTGATCCGCCAAGCGGATAAAGGAGGGGGAATTGTCTTACAAGGCTTTAAGGATTATGTCTCAGAAGCTAATAAAATCTTTATGGATACTGAATACTATAGAATTCTTTCCTATGATCCCACTGGGATTTATATGAAAAAATTAGTGCGATTAATCAACGAAGGCCATAAAGAAGGTATACTGAGTTCCAAAGAGAAGCAATATCTGATTCCATTTTAACCTAATATTCAATTTTATTATCATTTGCCCAAAATACATAAAGACAATAAAAAAACCCTGGTAGTCCCATAATAGCTGGGATAAATAGCCTCATTGATAAGCTATCAGCATATATTGATTTTTTTCTTGCAAAAATATGTTGTACAATTGCCATCATTCATCAAAGATACAACAGATTTATTGAGAAAGTTGTCATCCATTACCAAAGGGGAAAAGTATATTTGGATGACATGCGATGTCTGTGCCTTACATTCTAATATTTCACATTATATTGTAATAGAATCAGTCAAAAAATATCTTGAAGATGATATCTATATGCCTGATAGTCAAAAAAAATATATACTGGTTTTGATTTTGTTCATACTACAACACAATTATTTTAAATACCAAGACCAATTTTTTCTGCAGATCAAAGGTACCGCCATGGGGACCAGGTTCGCCCCCAGTTTTGCTAATTTAGTTATGGGTCAATTCGAACAAACATACATTTACCATCGGAACTGGGGAGAGAACCTGGTCTTCTATGGCAGGTATATAGATGACCTTATTTTTGTCTGGAAACTGCAGAGAATTTTGTATCATATTTAAACAACATCCCTTATGGACTATTTTTCACAAGTAACATACAAAAAGAATCTATATAGTACTTAGATCTTATACTATCATGGGACCATAATAGATCTATAGCTTTGAACACCTATTTCAAAACAGTAGATAGTAAAAATTTTCTACACTATAATAGTAATCATTTGATTAGTTGGAAGAATAATATTCCTTATAGTCTGTAGAATTAGAAGGAATTGCTCATCCATAGAATCATATGACCAACAAGCACGGATCCTAAAAGAGAGGTTTGGAGATAAGGGGTACCCGGAACAACATATTCAAGAAGGGTACACTAAAGCAAGGTCATTAGAATGGAATAACATAATAGATGCTATAAATACTATGGAATCTAATCAACAGAACAATACAGATAAATCAAGAATGTCATTTATCAATAATTATAATTCTAATTATAAAATAATCAAAAAGATTATAAATAAACATTGGTACCTTCTACAGAAGGATCCAATACTCAAAGGAATAATAGATGAAAAACCTAAAGTCACTTTCAGAAGGGCCCCGATGCTGAAACAAAAATTGGCACCTAGTAAAGTTGTAATGAACAAAAAACCTAGTGTAAGAGGGGCACTTTGAGGAAATAAACACACTACCAAAGGAGTATACAGATGTAATATGAGAAGGTGCAATATGTGCCAATATATTTGCCATGGGGCTAATAGTGGGACCTTACATTCAACTAAACATACTTTCCCAATTCAAGAAAGATTAGATTGCAGTTCCACCTTCGTAATATATGTGCTCACATGCAAATGTGGGGTACAATATTTAGGACGTACTATCAGAAAGCTAAGAAAGAGATGGGGAGAGCACTTTAGGAACATCATAAAGCACAGTATGAAACACAGTGTGTCCAGACACCACAACATTTGTCAGTATAAAGGTGTTTGCAATTTTCACATAACCCCTCTAGAGAGTATCCCATCTTTGAAAGGGTCCAATAGATAAACGAGACTCAGTCAAAGGGAGACATTTTGGATTTTCAAATTTGGGAGCCTTTTTTCCGGAGGGCTTAAATGAAAATATAGATATGGCTGAGTTCTAAACATCAAGATGAGATATGTAATCCCTCCTCTTTATATGGATTAATGCATTGACAATAACTCATGCACATTAATATTATTATAATATATATCACAATTGAGCAACATCACTCATAGTCTATCATCACTTATTATTTAGTTATTATTGAACACTTGTATATAATTTATTAGTTATGTATTATAGCTTTAGTCGTTTTTATCTTTTAGTTTAAACTAGTCATCACAGAGTTATATTCTCACATCCATTATTATATACTACCACTGATTGTGGATCATTATAGGTTAGGGAACCCGACACTTATTTTTTATTTTTTATTATTAGATCACAGTAACACCAATACACATAGGTATGGTCCATGCTGGACATTATTTATATACACTACACCATTATTCACCACACATACCAACAATCCACTATAGGAATAGTTGAAACACAGTACAGAGCACTAGTATAGCCACAGTAGACTTTGTTTCATTAGTATCTTAACAGATATTGGGGGAGTCATTTGCACATACTAATTGTTAACATCATATTTCTGAACCCAATTAGTGTTAATATCACTCCATTACTAACGGATCACACTCTCCAGCCGTAACATCCTATATGGCTCCCAATTAATATTCACTTTAATAATGTTTGAGTTTATTTAGGGTGCATCTTATAACTCAATAATATCAGATAGTTTTATTATTTTACACATTTTAATAGGTCACATAACCCAAGTGGTTTTAGTGTTCATGAATGGCATTATTATCCATTAAGAGGGTTTAATACAAATCCTTACTATAACGTATGATAACATACTAGTTTATATCTATATACCGGTCATACACTCAGACACTAATTTGACACACCTCCAGGGACCCTTTCAGTATAGACACACACTCAAATCACTAGTCAGTCTTTATATCCTCACCAGTCATGTATTGATAATCACATCATCAAATATTCTCTTTTCATTAGTTTTACATTTAGTCACCAACAATATACTTTCATACGGATCAATTAATAATAATTATACTCATGATCATTGTTTTAAAGATTTTATTTACATACACATCTATTTACACTGCCTACAATGTCACGATGACGTGTCTACACACCCTCACAAGAGGCACACATCTTCCATGGATATCTATCCAATCACGCACTCCCAATCATTCATTAATACACACCCTTCCTAGTAATCTCCCAATCACGCATTCCCTACCATTGACCAACACACACCCTCTTGACACGCTATAGATCTGTGTAAGTAAAAATGTATGTGTTTAGAAGAGGCACTAAAAAAGCTCTAAGTGTTACAAACTACGAGAAGAGGGAATTTACAAAAAATGAAGTGCAAAATAAATACAATATGGACTATCTAAGCAAGAATTACAATATGTACTACCTTATACTCAGTCTCTAATTGCACCCACACCTAATAAAAACTGCAAAGATGTATAAAAAAATCATTTACTATTGAAATATCACATACGCATAAATATACTTGAACAAATAAAATACATACAATTTTAAAACAACATAATCATTTGCAGGTTTGACGCTAATAAAGAGGATATAGTGGACACAATATATATATATATATATATATATATATATATATATAAGGAGAGAGCCCAGATTTAGATGAATCGCAATTATTGCGTATAATATTGTCCTTTGTCGGATCCACAAAATGATCAAAGGTTAATAAAGACACTTTCCATAAAATACCAATATGCATAATGGCAAATAATCCAAAGTAATAACGAACTGTTATAAAATGTTCAAGATATCGTTCAAGGTATCGTTCAAGGTATCGTTTTGGTGCAACACTAGGAAATAACAGTCTTTCTTTAGACAATTGACAATATTTTCAGGATATCCCTTTAATTAAAATTGCGGTGAGGTAGTAAGTGAAATAGTAGTGGCCAGCCACTATTAAACTCTAAAGAAATCTGAACAAACCTCTAAATCATTCCAGAAACAAAGTATTCTTTATACCTTTTTTAAATAGAATCAAGTGAACATAGTGCAACATTGGTTTTATATGTATATAATGGGGAATTTTTTATATATAAGATTATCACAGTTAAGTATATTGTATCAGGAATAGCATAGTAAATTGCAATCTACTCCATTTATCCCAGGACAATCACACAATACATGTTATTAATTTCATTAGGTCACATATATATCGTTATTGACACTTAGGCGATGTACTAAGTTTTGTTTTTTAAAAAATGCACAAATATCTCTCAATGCGGTCTTGCAAAAAACACAATGACAAGTGCTAAAATATTTGTTTATAACATTTCCAAATGATAGCTTACACAATTAAGGAGAGAGCCCGATAATGTTGAAATTAACAGAAAAAATTAAAGAGAGAGCCCAGCAACGTCATATAACTGGTATCACGCATTATTTAAATCAGAAGTCCAGGTATACACGGCATCTTGAAAAAGCCTGCAATTAGGGTGAAAAGCATAGAAAGCTGTGTTAAGGATTGTTCACTTTGAATTTCAACCCTTTGTTTCTACTCTATCAAGGAGAATATCTGCCATACGTGAAAGTTTGTAAACCAGTCCGGAGATTCGATCGCTCCCTGCGTACAATTGAGTACTAAGAGCAGGAGGAGTTAACCGGTCCCCTACGGTAACTTGCGCAAGTTTGAAGAAACCGGGACCAGCAACCGCCTTCAACAGAAGCACTAATTACGGAAGCCTTTCAGAATCCAGTCGCATACGAGGAAGGGTGAGATTACCTGCATAGCAGGCACAACACAAGCTCACCTAAAGGTATAGATCTGTCTGGTTTGTCCACACATTGATACTTTGTGCTTCAACATCTTCACCTAGAGCAGAATTCTTTAGAGTTTAATAATGGCTGGCCACTACTATTTCACTTACTATCTCACAGCAATTTTAATTAAAGGGATATCCTGAAAATATCGTCAATTGTCTAAATAAAGACTGTTATTTCCTAGTGTTGCACCAAAACAATACCTTAAACGATATCTTGAACATTTTATAACAGTTCGTTATTACTTTGGATTATTTGCCATTATACATATTGGTATTTTATGGAAAGTGTCTTTATTAACCTTTGATCATTTTGTGGATCCGACAAAGGACAATATTATACGCAATAATTGCGATTCATCTAAATCTGGGCTCCCTCCTCATATATATATATATATATATATATATAAATATATATATACAGGGAGTGCAGAATTATTAGGCAAGTTGTATTTTTGAGGATTAATTTTATTATTGAACAACAACCATGTTCTCAATGAACACAAAAAACTCATTAATATCAAAGCTGAATAGTTTTGGAAGTAGTTTTTAGTTTGTTTTTAGTTATAGCTATTTTAGGGGGATATCTGTGTGTGCAGGTGACTATTACTGTGCATAATTATTATGCAACTTAACAAAAAACAAATATATACCCATTTCAATTATTTATTTTTACCAGTGAAACCAATATAACATCTCAACATTCACAAATATACATTTCTGACATTCAAAAACAAAACAAAAACAAATCAGTGACCAATATAGCCACCTTTCTTTGCAAGGACACTCAAAAGCCTGCCATCCATGGATTCTGTCAGTGTTTTGATCTGTTCACCATCAACATTGCGTGCAGCAGCAACCACAGCCTCCCAGACACTGTTCAGAGAGGTGTACTGTTTTCCCTCCTTGTAAATCTCACATTTGATGATGGACCACAGGTTCTCAATGTGGTTCAGATCAGGTGAACAAGGAGGCCATGTCATTAGATTTTCTTCTTTTATACCCTTTCTTGCCAGCCACGCTGTGGAGTACTTGGACGCGTGTCATGGAGCATTGTCCTGCATGAAAATCATGTTTTTCTTGAAGGATGCAGACTTCTTCCTGTACCACTGCTTGAAGAAGGTGTCTTCCAGAAACTGGCAGTAGGACTGGGAGTTGAGCTTGACTCCATCCTCAACCCGAAAAGGCCCCACAAGCTCATCTTTGATGATACCAGCCCAAACCAGTACTCCACCTCCACCTTGCTTGCGTCTGAGTCGGACTGGAGCTCTCTGCCCTTTACCAATCCAGCCACGGGCCCATCCATCTGGCCCATCAAGACTCACTCTCATTTCATCAGTCCATAAAACCTTAGAAAAATCAGTCTTGAGATATTTCTTGGCCCAGTCTTGACGTTTCAGCTTGTGTGTCTTGTTCAGTGGTGGTCGTCTTTCAGCTTTTCTTACCTTGGCCATGTCTCTGAGTATTGCACACCTTGTGCTTTTGAGCACTCCAGTGATGTTGCAGCTCTGAAATATGGCCAAACTGGTGGCAAGTGGCATCTTGGCAGCTGCACACTTTACTTTTCTCAGTTCATGGGCAGTTATTTTGCACCTTGGTTTTTCCACACGCTTCTTGCGACCCTGTTGACTATTTTGAATGAAACGCTTGATTGTTCGATGATCACGCTTCAGAAGCTTTGCAATTTTAAGAGTGCTGCATCCCTCTGCAAGATATCTCACTATTTTTGACTTTTCTGAGCCTGTCAAGTCCTTCTTTTGACCCATTTCGCCAAAGGAAAGGAAGTTGCCTAATAATTATGCACACCTGATATAGGGTGTTGATGTCATTAGACCACACCCCTTCTCATTACAGAGATGCACATCACCTAATATGCTTAATTGGTAGTAGGCTTTCGAGCCTATACAGCTTGGAGTAAGATAACATGCATAAAGAGGATGATGTGGTCAAAATACTAATTTGCCTAATAATTCTGCACTCCCTGTATATTGTGTCCACAATATCCTATTTATTAGCGTCAAATCTGCAAGTGATTATGTTGTTTTAAAATTGTATGTATTTTATTTGTTCAAGTATATTTATGCGTATGTGATATTTCAATAGTAAATTAATTTTTTATACATCTTTGCAGTTTTTATTAAGTGTGGGTGCAATTAGAGACTGAGTATAAGGCAGTACATATTTTAATACTTGCTTAGCTAGTCCATATTGTATTTAATTTGCACTTCAATTTTTGTAAATTCCCTCTTCTCGTAGTTTGTAACACTTAGAGCTTTTTTAGCGCCTCTTCTAAACACATACATTTTCACTTATAAACTTGTAACCAGGAGGAGGTTATTATAGAAGAAGCTTAAGTGTTTTCAGTCAAGCGCTATACACTTATTATATATACAATCATAGATCTGTGTAAGGCTACACTGCATAAACAAACGCAGCAGCAATCAACTACTAATCTTACACTGTTTGTGAATAAGGTACTTTTATAAACTATAAAATTTTGGTCGCAATATGAAACACTATGCGGTGCATCCTTGGAAGGTATTTTGAGTTCTATAAATAAAACACGGTAAAAACGGCACGTAAATGTTGCAATTTAAAACACACTATGTACTTTCTATTACAAGTTTAAAGGTTTGTATAGTCATATTAATATATTAACATAACCATCAAGTCATTGATCCTAGTAAAGAGAGTGGAATAAGACAACTTTGTATATATGGGGTTATATATGTTTGAATGTATCGCATCATTAACCCCTATGGGGCTACTTATATGTTTATATTTTCTCATTTATGGACTTTTTGTTATCATGTATATGTATTTTTTAAATATCAAATGTTCAAGGGCTTACTACGAAGCTATAATGTTACAATTTTATATTGTTGGGGTATTATGCAAAATAGTTTTTTACCCAGTTTTCATTGTTGTATATAAGATATGTAGGACATGGATAGATAACCAATTGCTGATTAAGTTTAATGGCTTATACATGTGGTGGAAGGGGTTTTTCAGGCTCTCCTACAGATTCAAAAGTTAGTGCTTCCATTAGTTGAACAGATGCCTGAGGAAACAGCTAGTTTAGCTGAGAAACGCGTTGCAATCTGTTACAACATTTGTTTTTATACTATTTTGTAGTATAGTATAATATAGTAGTCTTACACTAACTGTTTTTAATACTTTTTAAATAAATATATGTTGTACCATATGGAAGCCTGAGCCTGCTTTACCTATCACATCACCTGGTATTCCTGGATCTCAACATCCTATTGCAGGATCAGTGTAGCTGGGCCGGGCCACTGTGATATCCTAGCCTGCGCCACTAAGCACATTTGGTGCTGCTCCCCTTGTGAGTATCATTTCAGTACAAGATTTGCTTTGTATATATCATCATCTCTATGTTGCACTAGGAGGCACCCTCTCTCTTTGTGATTTTATTCACAGATTCCTTTGTCAACATTTACAAGTCAAGTCCAGACTGGCTCCTTCAAATACAGCAAGTAGTTTGAAAAGTTTGATTATTGAAAAACAATTGCAGAAAATATGGTGTCTATATATTACTTTATTAAAACATGACAGTAAAGTCTTGAAAATAAAAGGTGTGCTATATCGTTTGACAAGTAAATGTACTTTTAAACAAAAAACAAACAAATATACTTTTAAACCAGTAAATTCTGCTTGACATACAAAATGAGGTTACTAAAGGCATATAGAATTTGGCGGTAGATAAGAACAAAAAAGCTCCGCTCAACATTTGATAAATTGAGCCCTTTATGTATACCACCTGATTTGGAAGTTGCATCAGCCAATAGGATTTTTCATACCTTAATTCTGATTGGCTGATAGAATTCTATCAGCCAATCGGAATTGAAGGGACGCCATCTTGGATGACATCACTTAAAGGAACCGTCATTGTTGAAGAAGACTCCGGATGAAGAGGATGCTCCATGTCGGATGTCTTGAAGATGGAGCCGCTCCGCGACAGATGGATGAAGATAGAAGATGCCATCTGGATGAAGACTTCCGCCCGTCTGGAGTACCTCTTCTGCCTGGCTTGGATGAAGACTTCTGCCTGTCTGGAGGACTACTTCTGTCAGCTTCGTTGAGGACTTCGGCCCGTTTGGGTGAAGACTTCTCATGGTAGGGTGATCTTCAAGGGGTTAGAGTTAGTTTTTTTTTAATGGGGGATTGGGTGGGTTTTAGAGTATGGTTGGTTGTGTGGGTGGTGGATTTTAATTGTTGGGGTGGGATTTGTACTTTTTTTTACAGGTAAAAGAGCTGATTACTTTGGGGCAATTCCCCGCAAAAGGCCCTTTTAAGGTCTATTTGTAATGTAGGGTAGGGCTTTTTTATTTTGGGGGGCTTTATTATTTTGTTAGGGGGATTAGAGTAGGTGTAATTAGTTTAAAAATCTTGTAATTATTTTATTATTTTCTGTAATTTAGTGGGGGGTTTTTGTACCTTAGATAATTTTATTTAATTGTAATTAATTGTATTTAATTTATTTAATTATACTGTAGTATTAGGTGTAATTGTAACTTAGGTTAGGTTTTATTTTACAGGTAAATTTGTCTTTATTTTAACTAGGTAGTTATTAAATAGTTAATAACTATTTAATAACTATTGTACCTAGTTAAAATAAATACAAAGTTGCCTGTAAAATAAAAATAAACCCTAAGATAGATACAATGTAACTATTAGTTATATTGTAGCTATCTTAGGGTTTATTTTATAGGTAAGTATTTAGTTTTAAATAGGAATAATTTAGTTAATTGTAGTTATTTTATTTAGATTTATTGTAATTATATTTAAGTTAGGGGGGTTAGGGTTAGGGTTAGACTTAGGTTTAGGGGTTAATAACTTTATTATAGTGGTGGCGACTTTGTGGGTGGCAGATTAGGGGTTAATAAATGTAGTTAGGTTGCGGTGACATTGGGGGCGGCAGATTAGGGGTTAATAAATATAATGTAGGGTTCAGCGATGTTGGGGGCAGCAGATTAGGGGTTCATAAGTATAATTTAGGTGGCGGCGGTGTCCGGAGTAGCAGATTAGGGGTTAATAATATAATGCAGGTGTCGGCGATGTCAGGGGCGGCAGATTAGGGGTTAATAAGTGTAAGATTAGGGGTGTTTAGACTCGGGGTTCATGTTAGGGTGTTAGGTGTAAACATAAAATGTATTTCCCCATAGGAATCAATGGGGATGCGTTAGGAGCTTTACGCTGCTTTTTTGCAGGTGTTAGGTTTTTTTTCAGCCGGCTCTCCCCCATTGATTCTTATGGGGAAATTGTGCACGAGCATGTTCAGCCAGCTCACCGCTAACGTAAGCAGTGCTGGTATTGAGGTGAGATGTGGAGCAAAATTTTGCTCTTCGCTCACTTTTTTGTGGCTAACGCCGGGTTTCTAAATGCCCGTAATACCAGCGCTGTCTGTAAGTGAGCAGTGATCATAAACTGCTCGTTAGCACCGCACCCCTGTTAACGCCAAACTCGTAATCTAGGAGTAAGGTTTTATTTTTATTTCACAGGTAAGTTTGTATTTATTTAAACTAGGTAGACTAGTTAATAAATAGTTATTAACTATTTACTAACTACCTAGCTAAAATAAATACAAAGTTACCTGTAAAATAAAAACTAACCTGCCTTACACTAAAAACTAACATTACAATAAAATAAAATTAATTAAATTATTAAAATACAATTTTCTAAATTACAAAAAAAATAAACACTAAATTACAAAAAATAAAAAAATAAATTATCAAAAATAAAAACAAATTACATGTACTCCTAATCTAATAGCCCTATCAAAATAAAAAAAGCCCCCCAAAATAAAAAAAAACCCTAGCCTACACTAAACTGCCAATAGCCCTTAAAAGGGCCGTTTGCGGTGCATTGCCCCAATGAAATCAGCTCTTTTACCTGTAAAAAAAATACAAACAACCCCCCAACAGTAAACCCCACCACCCACACAACCAACCCCCCAAATAAAAAAACTATCTAAATAAAGCTAAGCTAACCATTGCACTGAAAAGGGCATTTGGATGGGCATTGCCATTAAAAGGACATTTAGCTCTTTTACTACCCAAACCCTAAGCTAAAAATAAAACCCACCCAATAAACCCTTAAAAAAACCTAACACTAACCCGACGATCCACTTACAGTTTTCGAAGACCGGACATCCATCCTCATCCGGGCGGCAGAAGTCTTCATCCCAGCGGGCAGAAGTCCTCATCGAAGCTGGCAGAAGTCTTCATCCAAGCGCGCCAAAGTCCTCATTGAAGTCGGCAGAAGTCTTCATTAGCGATGTCGTGAACATAAAAATTTGGGTTCGCGAACAGCGAATGCAAACTTCCCCAAAAGTTTGCGAACGGGCGAACCGGGCGAACCGCCATAGACTTCAATGGGCAGGTGAATTTTAAAACTCACAGGGACTCTTTCTGGCCACAATAGTGATGGAAAAGTTGTTTCAAGGGGACTAACACCTGGACTGTGGCATGCCGGAGGGGGATCCATGGCAAAACTCCTATGGAAAATTACATAGTTGATGCAGAGTCTGGTTTTAAGCCATAAAGGGCATAAATCACCTAACATTCCTAAATTGTTTGGAATAACGTGCTTTAAAACATCAGGTATGATGTTGTATCGATCAGGTAGTGTAAGGATTATGCCCGCTTCACAGTGACAGACCAAACTCCTGCAGTGGGTACAACATCATCATCATCATCATCACACCGTACGTCCATGTGTGTAATGCTGCCTGACTGAGACATATCCCTGTTATCTACATCCTCTGGCAATAATGGTTGCGCATCACTCATTTCTTCCAACTGATGTGTAAATAACTCCTCTGACAGATCAAGTGAAGCGGCTGTGGTGCTAGTGTTGGTGGTGGCGGCAGGCGGGCGAGTGGTAACTTGAGAGGTGCCCAAAGCTAAGCTGGAGGAGGATGGTGCGTCAAGGTTCTGAGCGGAAGCTGTAGAAGATTGGGTGTCCTGTGTTAGCCAGTCAACTATGTCCTCAGAAATGTTCGAGTTGGGGTACGTGGCCTCTGAACACTGGGCATTATTCTAGGGCCAAAGGGAATCACAGCACCATGAACATGACGGCCCCTGTGGGGTGGCCTACCTCTGCCTGTCATTTTTTTTTCGATTGGTGGTACTATGCATGCAAGCTACTGTGACAACAGGTATGAGTAGCACTGTGCACTGGCAGAAGTTGGCAGAGTAGACGCTGTAGGCCTGACACACACGATTGCAGACAACTAACTGCTATTCAATATATTACAGTCAAAATTGTATTTTTTATTTTTTAAATGTACACTACTGTTACACCAGATATGAGTTGCACTTGTGTGACACTGTGCCCTGGCAGGCACTGAAACGCACACGTGTGAAGGAAATTGACTGCTATTATTTAACACAGTCAAAAAAGTGTTGTTTTTTTTTAAATCTACACTACTGTTACACCAGATATGAGTTGCACTGGGGTGACACTGTGCCCTGGCAGGCACTGAAATGCTCACGTGTGAAGGAAACTGACTGCTATTATTTAACACAGTCAAAAAAGTGTTTTTTTTTTTTAAATCTACACTACTGTTACACCAGATATGAGTTGCACTGGGGTGACACTGTGCCCTGGCAGGCAGGCACTGAAACGCACACGTGTGAAGGAAACTGACTGCTATTATTTAACACAGTCAAAAAGTGTTTTTTTTTTTTTAAAAATCTACACTACTGTTGTGATGAGAGCAGGATGTGATGTCACTAGCATGTGGGCGGGGCTTAGGTCTGGTGTCTGTGTCGCAGTTAGTTTAGTACAATCAACCTGTCTGGATGTGTATTGCTATGCTCTGTAATAAAATAGAGTTGTACCATCATTGCTGTGTCCTGCATATGTCCTGCATCTCATGACATGGTGTCAGAAGTTCTGGACTGCGCTTCTGTTTCTGATCGATTGCAATGTCAAAGTTTACCCCACCTGAGCCTTTTGACTTTTCTCAGCCTGCAGCTTGGCCCACATGGCGTCAGCGGTTTCAGCGCTTCAGGATTGCATCCAAACTGAACAAGGAGAGTGGTGAAGTACAAGTTAATTCTCTTTTATACTCCATGGGGAAAGATGTAGAGCCAGTGTTCAATGCTTTTACTTTTCAAGAAGGGGAAGAAGTTAACTTTGATATAGTTATGGATAAACTCAGTGCCCACTTTGTGCCCAAAAGAAATGTGATTCATGAGAGAGCTTGTTTTCACAAACGTAATCAGCGTGTGGGAGAATCTGTGGAGTCATTTGTGCGCAGCCTGTATGAATTAGCTGAATTCTGTGAGTTTGGTGTTGCTAAAGAAGAGCAAATCAGAGACAGAATAGTTATTGGAATTGCAGGTGCTGAAGTCTCCCTGAAGCTGCAGTTAGAGCCTGATTTAACGTTAGAAGGGGCTATTAGGATGGCCCGCCAGAGTGAACTGGTGAAAAAGCAAAGTGCTGATCTGAGGTCTGAGAGTATTGTGGATGAAGTGCAACAGTCTAGGAAAATTACTAGTGAAAGGCACAGTGTGAGCGGTAGATCAAAAGTACTGGAAAGGCCTAGAAGTGGATGGGCGCAACATGGCCGATGCACACGGTGCTACCGGGCGCATGATCAGAGTGCCATATGCCCGGCCAGAGATAAAAGATGCAGAAAATGTAACAGAATAGGCCATTTTGAAGTGGTGTGTAAAACTGAATACATTAAGGAGATGCAGGTGGACAGTGACCAGGAGGGTCAGGAAGTGTCTTTTGTGGGGTCTGTTGTGGAACGGACAAGCTCAGAGGAAGATTGGAAAGTTACTTTTACTGTAATGGGAGCCAATGTTGATTTTAAGATTGACACAGGAGCTGATATCACTGTAATGTCTTTTGCTGAATTTATGAAAATGCCTCGACAGCCCCAGCTGGCGAAGGTTACGACAAACGTCCATAGTCCTGGTGGCCGCATTGATTGTGTGGGGAAATTTCTCGCCAGCTGTGAGTACAAACAAAAAAAGTTCACCATGTGGGTGCATGTGATCCGAGGTCAGTGTGTTAACAGTTTATTGAGCAGAAAAGCAGCCTGTGATTTGGGCCTTGTGGCCAGAGTGAATGAGGTCTCTGAAGATATGTTTGGCGAGTTGGGCCTACTGAACTGCAAACCTGTCCGTATAGCACTTAAAAGTGATGCAGTCCCATACAGTATTTCTACTCCTCGTAGAATTCCGTTCCCGCTCATGCCTCAAGTGGAGAAAGAGCTCATGCGCATGAAGTCTATGGGGGTTATTGAAGAGGTTGTTGAAGCAACTGATTGGTGTGCCCCCATTGTTCCAGTTGCAAAGAAAAATGGGAAGGTGCGCATCTGTGTGGACCTGAAAAGGTTGAATGAGGCAGTGAAGAGGGAGAGATTTGTGCTGCCGACGTTGGAAGATATAGCCCCGAAGTTGGCTGGGGCGAAGTTCTTTTCCACATTAGACGCTTCTAGCGGCTTTTGGCAGATCCCCCTGGATCCAAAGTGCCGCAAACTGACTACCTTTATCACTCCGGTAGGTCGGTTCTGCTTCTGCAGACTTCCCTTTGGGATATCCTCCGCTCCTGAGATCTTTCAAAGGGAAATGAGTTCTCTCCTGAGTGGCCACGTGGGCACAGCAGTCGTCATGGACGACATTCTAGTGTATGGGTCTACAGTGGAGGAGCATGATCAGCGTTTGAGTTGTGTGCTGCAGGCTATCAAAGAGTCTGGGCTGAAGCTGAATAAAGAAAAATGTCATTTTAGGAAAACTGAATTATGCTACTTTGGGCATGTCATCAACGGGGATGGCATCAAGCCGGACCCCGAGAAAATTCAGGCTATCGAACAGATGAAAAGCCCTTCTGATGTACATGAGCTGAGACAGATATTGGGCCTTGTAAATTACGTGGGCAAGTTTCTTCCAGATTTATCTACAGTTTTGCACCCTATCACAGAGTTGCTTAAGAAAGATGTTGCCTGGGTCTGGGGACCCTCACAAGAAAAAGCGTTCCTGCATGCTAAGTCCCTGCTGGGGTCTGCCCCAGTGCTGGGGTTCTACGACCCTTCAAAAAAGACTGTGGTTAGTGCTGATGCAAGCAGTTATGGGTTGGGGGCTGCACTCCTGCAGCTGAATGACAACAAACTACAGCCCATCGCCTACTGTTCCCGCACACTGACGGCTGCGGAGTCAAAATACGCTCAAATTGAGAAAGAGTGCCTGGCTGCAGTTTGGGCCTGTGAGCGCTTTCAGCGTTATCTAGTGGGTTTGGAGAAATTTAGTCTGGAAACTGACCACAAACCGCTAGTCCCTCTTATCAATTCTTATGACATCGACAAAACACCCTTGAGATGCCAGAGACTTTTAATGAGACTGCTCAGGTTCAATGTTCAGGCAGTGCATGTGCCGGGGAAGCAGCTGGTTGTGGCGGATACACTGTCCAGGCTCCCGCTGGCTGCTGCTGAAGAATCCTCCACAGAGTCGGATGTAAAAGTGTATGTTGATTCAGTTCTGGCCTCTAAGTCCATTTCTTCAAGGAAACTGGAAGAGATAAAGAAAGAGACATATTTGGACACAGATCTGCAAGAAGTTATAAGGTACATAAGAGATGGCTGGCCCGAGAGCCAGGCAGCCTGGATGTCTTTAAATGCTTACCAGCCAGAGAGGTCGCAGCTCACGGAGCTGGAGGGGTTGGTGCTGTTCCAAGACCGTATTGTAATTCCTGTCAGCATGAGGAAGGAGATGTTAAACAGGATTCACGATGGCCACTTAGGCATTACAAAGTGCAGAGAAAGAGCAGCTACAGCTGTGTGGTGGCCTGGGATCAGCTCCGACATTGCAAATCACGTGTCTAAATGTGCCTTTTGCCGGGAACGCCGACCTACTCAGAGAAGGGAGCCCTTAATGTCTACTCTGCTGCCTGCGGGGCCGTGGCAGAAAATAGCTGCTGATTTGTGCAAACTGCACGGGAAAAAGTTTCTTGTTGTTATCGACTACTATTCCAGGTATTTGGAAATAGCACCCCTGAATGATATCACAAGTCAGGCCGTTATCATTCGCCTGAAGAGCTTGTTCGCCCGCTGGGGCATTCCAATGGAGCTGGTGAGTGATAATGGCATGCAGTTCGCTTCTACAGAGTTCAGTGCTTTCAGCAGGGAATATGATTTTGTACATTCCACGTCAAGTCCACATTATCCGCAGGCCAACGGAATGGCTGAAAGGGCAGTTCAAACAACAAAATTCATTCTAAAGCAATCTGAACCGTACCTAGCCCTCTTGTCATACAGGGCGACGCCCATTCAAGCCACCGGGTTTAGCCCGGCACAGCTGATGCTAGGACGCCAGATTCGCACCACTTTACCCTCAGTGGGTGTCTTCAAGCCGCCTGGCCCTGTTCCTCGGGACGAAGTCCTTAGGAGGGATGAAGAGGCCAAAAAGGGTTATCGTTTCTTCTACGACAGGAGACATTCTGTCAGGCCTTTACAGGAACTGAAAGCGGGCCAAAGTGTCAGAATTAAACTGGATGATGAGAAGAAATGGAAGACGCCTGCTACGGTAGTGGGCCGCTCTCCAGAACCAAGGTCTTACACAGTCCTTACAGAGGGAGGGACGGTTACACGCCGTAACCGAAGACATCTTCAGCCTGTACCTGAGAGTCTGGAACCGGATACCTCAGTACCACCGCCGGTGGGATCCCCTGTTCTAAGAGAGGTGCCTTCCCCTCAGCAAGATCATAGCGGGGATATATCTTTGCCTCCAGCAGACTCTTGTTCACCATCTTCTGTATCAGAGGACAGTTCATGCAAAGTTACATCAAGCGGAAGAGTGGTGAGGCTTCCGGCCCGATACAGGGACTGACTTTAGCTAGAACAGTGACCGGAAGTATGGGCAGAATAATCCCATGGTCACTGTGGACTAGGGTAGTCTACCCCGATGTCCAAGTCAGGATGTAATTTATTTGTTCATGTTTTCTAATCTATCTGTTTTTATAATGTTCTAAAACAAAATGTTGTTGTATACCCTGTTGGTGTACCTTGTTATTTAATATATGCGAATGTATGCTTTGCCTTTGAAAAAGGGGAAGATGTGATGAGAGCAGGATGTGATGTCACTAGCATGTGGGCGGGGCTTAGGTCCGGTGTCTGTGTCGCAGTTAGTTTAGTACAATCAACCTGTCTGGATGTGTATTGCTATGCTCTGTAATAAAATAGAGTTGTACCATCATTGCTGTGTCCTGCATATGTCCTGCATCTCATGACAACTGTTACACCAGATATGAGTTGCACTGGGCTGACACTATGCCCTGGCAGGCAGACCCTGAAACGCACACGTGTGAAGGAAACTGACTGCTATTATTTAACACAGTCAAAAAGTGTTTTTTTTTAAATCTACACTACTGTTACACCAGATATGAGTTGCACTAGGGTGACACTGTGCCCTGGCAGGCAGGCACTGAAACGCACACATGTGAAGGAAACTGACTGCTATTATTTAACACAGTCAAAAAAGTGTTGTTGTTTTTTTTAATCTACACTACTGTTACACCAGATATAAGTTGCACTGGGGTGACACTGTGCCCTGGCAGGCAGGCCCTGAAACACAAATGTGTGAAGGAAACTGACTGCTATTATTTAACACAGTCAAAAAAGTGTTGTTTTTTTTAAATCTACACTACTGTTACACCAGATATGAGTTGCACTGGGGTGACACTGTGCCCTGGCAGGCAGGCAGGCAGGCACTGAAACGCACACGTGTGAAGGAAACTGACTGCTATTATTTAACACAGTCAAAAAAGTGTTTTTTTTTTTTAAATCTACACTACTGTTACACCAGATATGAGTTGCACTGGGGTGACACTGTGCCCTGGCAGGCAGGCCCTGAAAGGCACACGTGTGAAGGAAACTGACTGCTATTATTTAACACAGTTAAAAAGTGTTGTTTTTTTTAAATCTACACTACTATTACACCAGATATGAGTTGCACTGGGGTGACACTGTGCCCTGGCAGGCAGGCCCTGAAACGCACATGTGTGAAGGAAACTGGCTGCTATTATTTAACACAGTCAAAAAAGTGTTGTTTTTTTAAAATCTACACTACTGTTACACCAGATATGAGTTGCACTGGGGTGACACTGTGCCCTGGCAGGCAGGCCCTGAAACGCACACGTGTGAAGGAAACTGACTGCTATTAACACAGTCAAAAAAGTGTGTTTTTTTTTTTAAATCTACACTACTGTTACCCCAGATATGAGTTGCACTGGGGTGACACTGTGCCCTGGCAGGCAGGCACTGAAATGCACACGTATGAAGGAAACTGACTGCTATTATTTAACACAGTCAAAAAAGTGTTTTGTTTTTTTTAAATCTACACTACTGTTACACCAGATATGAGTTGCACTGGGGTGACACTGTGCCCTGGCAGGCAGGCACTGAAACTCACACGTGTGAAGGAAGCTGACTGCTATTATTTAACACAGTCAAAAAAGTGTTTTTTTTTTTTTAAATCTACACTACTGTTACACCAGATATGAGTTGCACTGGGGTGACACTGTGCCCTGGCAGGCAATGAAACGCTCACATGTGAAGGAAACTGACTGCTATTATTTAACACAGTCAAAAAAGTGTTGTTTTTTTTAAATCTACACTACTGTTACACCAGATATGAGTTACACTGGGGTGACACTGTGTCCTGGCAGGCAAGCACTGAAACGCACACGTGTGAAGGAAACTGACTGCTATTATTTAACACAGTCAAAAAGTGGTTTTTTTTTTAAATCTATACTACTGTTACACCAGATATGAGTTGCACTGGGCTGACACTGTGCCCTGGCAGGCAGACCCTGAAACGCACACGTGTGAAGGAAACTGACTGCAATTATTTAACACAGTCAAAAAGTGTTTTTTTTTTTAAATCTACACTACTGTTACACCAGATATGAGTTGCACTGGGATGACACTGTGCCCTTGCAGGCAGGCACTGAAACGCACACGTGTGAAGGAAACTGACTGCTATTATTTAACACAGTCAAAAAAGTTTTTTTTTTTTTAATCTACACTACTGTTACACCAGATATAAGTTGCACTGGGGTGACACTGTGCCCTGGCAGGCAGGCCCTGAAACGCACACGTGTGAAGGAAACTGACTGCTATTATTTAACACAGTCAAAAAAGTGTTATTTTTTTAAATCTACACTACTGTTACACCAGATATGAGTTGCACTGGGGTGACACTGTGCCCTGGCAGGCAGGCACTGAAACGCACACATGTGAAGGAAACTGACTGCTATTATTTAACACAGTCAAAAAAGTGTTTTTTTTTTTTTTAATCTACACTACTGTTACACCAGATATAAGTTGCACTGGGGTGACACTGTGCCCTGGCAGGCAGGCCCTGAAACACAAACGTGTGAAGGAAACTGACTGCTATTATTTAACACAGTCAAAAAAGTGTTGTTTTTTTTAAATCTACACTACTGTTACACCAGATATGAGTTGCACTGGGGTGACACTGTGCCCTGGCAGGCACTGAAACGCACACGTGTGAAGGAAATTGACTGCTATTATTTAACACAGTCAAAAAAGTGTTGTTTTTTTTTAAATCTACACTACTGTTACACCAGATATGAGTTGCACTGGGGTGACACTGTGCCCTGGCAGGCACTGAAATGCTCACGTGTGAAGGAAACTGACTGCTATTATTTAACACAGTCAAAAAAGTGTTTTTTTTTTTTTTAAATCTACACTACTGTTACACCAGATATGAGTTGCACTGGGGTGACACTGTGCCCTGGCAGGCAGGCACTGAAACGCACACGTGTGAAGGAAACTGACTGCTATTATTTAACACAGTCAAAAAGTGTTTTTTTTTTTTTAAAATCTACACTACTGTTACACCAGATATGAGTTGCACTGGGCTGACACTATGCCCTGGCAGGCAGACCCTGAAACGCACACGTGTGAAGGAAACTGACTGCTATTATTTAACACAGTCAAAAAGTGTTTTTTTTTTTAAATCTACACTACTGTTACACCAGATATGAGTTGCACTAGGGTGACACTGTGCCCTGGCAGGCAGGCACTGAAACGCACACATGTGAAGGAAACTGACTGCTATTATTTAACACAGTCAAAAAAGTGTTGTTGTTTTTTTTAATCTACACTACTGTTACACCAGATATAAGTTGCACTGGGGTGACACTGTGCCCTGGCAGGCAGGCCCTGAAACACAAATGTGTGAAGGAAACTGACTGCTATTATTTAACACAGTCAAAAAAGTGTTGTTTTTTTTAAATCTACACTACTGTTACACCAGATATGAGTTCCACTGGGGTGACACTGTGCCCTGGCAGGCAGGCAGGCACTGAAACGCACACGTGTGAAGGAAACTGACTGCTATTATTTAACACAGTCAAAAAAGTGTTTTTTTTTTTTTTAAATCTACACTACTGTTACACCAGATATGAGTTGCACTGGGGTGACACTGTGCCCTGGCAGGCAGGCCCTGAAAGGCACACGTGTGAAGGAAACTGACTGCTATTATTTAACACAGTTAAAAAGTGTTGTTTTTTTTAAATCTACACTACTATTACACCAGATATGAGTTGCACTGGGGTGACACTGTGCCCTGGCAGGCAGGCCCTGAAACGCACATGTGTGAAGGAAACTGGCTGCTATTATTTAACACAGTCAAAAAAGTGTTGTTTTTTTAAAATCTACACTACTGTTACACCAGAAATGAGTTGCACTGGGGTGACACTGTGCCCTGGCAGGCAGGCCCTGAAACGCACACGTGTGAAGGAAACTGACTGCTATTAACACAGTCAAAAAAGTGTGTTTTTTTTTTTAAATCTACACTACTGTTACACCAGATATGAGTTGCACTGGGGTGACACTGTGCCCTGGCAGGCAGGCACTGAAATGCACACGTATGAAGGAAACTGACTGCTATTATTTAACACAGTCAAAAAAGTGGTTTTTTTTTTTTAAATCTACACTACTGTTACACCAGATATGAGTTGCACTGGGGTGACACTGTGCCCTGGCAGGCAGGCACTGAAACTCACACGTGTGAAGGAAGCTGACTGCTATTATTTAACACAGTCAAAAAAGTGTTTTGTTTTTTTTAAATCTACACTACTGTTACACCAGATATGAGTTGCACTGGGGTGACACTGTGCCCTGGCAGGCACTGAAACGCTCACGTGTGAAGGAAACTGACTGCTATTATTTAACACAGTCAAAAAAGTGTTGTTTTTTTTAAATCTACACTACTGTTACACCAGATATGAGTTACACTGGGGTGACACTGTGTCCTGGCAGGCAAGCACTGAAACGCACACGTGTGAAGGAAACTGACTGCTATTATTTAACACAGTCAAAAAGTGTTTTTTTTTTTTAAATCTATACTACTGTTACACCAGATATGAGTTGCACTGGGCTGACACTGTGCCCTGGCAGGCAGACCCTGAAACGCACACGTGTGAAGGAAACTGACTGCAATTATTTAACACAGTCAAAAAGTGTTTTTTTTTTTAAATCTACACTACTGTTACACCAGATATGAGTTGCACTGGGATGACACTGTGCCCTTGCAGGCAGGCACTGAAACGCACACGTGTGAAGGAAACTGACTGCTATTATTTAACACAGTCAAAAAAGTGTTATTTTTTTAAATCTACACTACTGTTACACCAGATATGAGTTGCACTGGGGTGACACTGTGCCCTGGCAGGCAGGCACTGAAACGCACACATGTGAAGGAAACTGACTGCTATTATTTAACACAGTCAAAAAAGTGTTTTGTTTTTTTTAATCTACACTACTGTTACACCAGATATAAGTTGCACTGGGGTGACACTGTGCCCTGGCAGGCAGGCCCTGAAACACAAACGTGTGAAGGAAACTGACTGCTATTATTTAACACAGTCAAAAAAGTGTTGTTTTTTTTAAATCTACACTACTGTTACACCAGATATGAGTTGCACTGGGGTGACACTGTGCCCTGGCAGGCAGGCAGGCCCTGAAACGCACATGTGTGAAGGAAACTGGCTGCTATTATTTAACACAGTCAAAAAAGTGTTGTTTTTTTAAAATCTACACTACTGTTACACCAGATATGAGTTGCACTGGGGTGACACTGTGCCCTGGCAGGCAGGCCCTGAAACGCACACGTGTGAAGGAAACTGACTGCTATTTTTTAACACAGTCAAAAAAGTGTGTTTTTTTTTTTTTAAATCTACACTACTGTTACACCAGATATGAGTTGCACTGGGGTGACACTGTGCCCTGGCAGGCAGGCAGGCACTGAAATGCACACGTGTGAAGGAAACTGACTGCTATTATTTAACACAGTCAAAAAAGTGTTGTTATTTTTAAATCTACACTACTGTTACACCAGATATGAGTTGCACTGGGGTGACACTGTGCCCTGGCAGGCAGGCACTGAAACTCACACGTGTGAAGGAAGCTGACTGCTATTATTTAACACAGTCAAAAAAGTTTTTTTTTTTTTAAATCTACACTACTGTTACACCAGATATGAGTTGCACTGGGTTGACACTGTTCCCTGGCAGACACTGAAACGCTCACGTGTGAAGGAAACTGACTGCTATTATTTAATACAGTCAAAAAAGTGTTGTTGTTTTTACATCTACACTACTGTTACACCAGATATGAGTTACACTGGGGTGACACTGTGCCCTGGCAGGCAGGCACTGAAATGCACACGTGTGAAGGAAACTGACTGCTATTATTTAACACAGTCAAAAAGTGTTTTTTTTTTTTTAAATCTACACTACTGTTACACCAGATATGAGTTGCACTGGGCTGACACTGTGCCCTGACAGGCAGACCCTGAAACGCACACGTGTGAAGGAAACTGACTGCTATTATTTAACACAGTCAAAAAGTGTTTTTTTTTTAAATCTACACTACTGTTACACCAGATATGAGTTGCACTGGGATGACACTGTGCCCTGGCAGGCAGGCACTGAAATGCACACGTATGAAGGAAACTGACTGCTATTATTTAACACAGTCAAAAAAGTGTTGTTATTTTTAAATCTACACTACTGTTACACCAGATATGAGTTGTACTGGGGTGACACTGTGCCCTGGCAGGCAGGCACTGAAACTCACACGTGTGAAGGAAGCTGACTGCTATTATTTAACACAGTCAAAAAAGTGTTTTTTTTTTTTTAAATCTACACTACTGTTACACCAGATATGAGTTGCACTGGGGTGACACTGTTCCCTGGCAGACACTGAAACGCTCACGTGTGAAGGAAACTGACTGCTATTATTTAATACAGTCAAAAAAGTGTTGTTGTTTTTACATCTACACTACTGTTACACCAGATATGAGTTACACTGGGGTGACACTGTGCCCTGGCAGGCAGGCACTGAAACGCACACGTGTGAAGGAAACTGACTGCTATTATTTAACACAGTCAAAAAGTGTTTTTTTTTTTTTAAATCTACACTACTGTTACACCAGATATGAGTTGCACTGGGCTGACACTGTGCCCTGGCAGGCAGACCCTGAAACGCACACGTGTGAAGGAAACTGACTGCTATTATTTAACACAGTCAAAAAGTGTTTTTTTTTTTAAATCTACACTACTGTTACACCAGATATGAGTTGCACTGGGATGACACTGTGCCCTGGCAGGCAGGCACTGAAACGCACACGTGTGAAGGAAACTGACTGCTATTATTTAACACAGTCAAAAAGTGTTTTTTTTTTTTTTAATCTACACTACTGTTACACCAGATATAAGTTGCACTGGGCTGACACTGTGCCCTGGCAGGCAGACCCTGAAACGCACACGTGTGAAGGAAACTGACTGCTATTATTTAACACAGTCAAAAAGTGGTTTTTTTTTAAATCTACACTACTGTTACACCAGATATGAGTTGCACTGGGATGACACTGTGCCCTGGCAGGCAGGCACTGAAACGCACACGTGTGAAGGAAACTGACTGCTATTATTTAACACAGTCAAAAAAGTGTTGTTTTTTTTAATCTACACTACTGTTACACCAGATATGAGTTGCACTGGGGTGACACTGTGCCCTGGCAGGCAGGCCCTGAAACGCAAACGTGTGAAGGAAACTGACTGCTATTATTTAACACAGTCAAAAAAGTGTTGTTTTTTTAAATCTACACTACTGTTACACCAGATATGAGTTGCACTGGGGTGACACTGTGCCCTGGCAGGCAGGCACTGAAACGCACACATGTGAAGGAAACTGACTGCTATTATTTAACACAGTCAAAAAAGTGTTTTTTTTTTTTAATCTACACTACTGTTACACCAGATATAAGTTGCACTGGGGTGACACTGTGCCCTGGCAGGCAGGCCCTGAAACACAAACGTGTGAAGGAAACTGACTGCTATTATTTAACACAGTCAAAAAAGTGTTGTTTTTTTTTAAATCTACACTACTGTTACACCAGATATGAGTTGCACTGGGGTGACACTGTGCCCTGGCAGGCAGGCCCTGAAATGCACACGTGTGAAGGAAACTGACTGCTATTATTTAACACAGTTAAAAAGTGTTTTTTTTTTTAAATCTACACTACTATTACACCAGATATGAATTGCACTGGGGTGACACTGTGCCCTGGCAGGCAGGCCCTGAAACGCACATGTGTGAAGGAAACTGGCTGCTATTATTTAACACAGTCAAAAAAGTGTTGTTTTTTTAAAATCTACACTACTGTTACACCAGATATGAGTTGCACTGGGGTGACACTGTGCCCTGGCAGGCAGGCCCTGAAACGCACACGTGTGAAGGAAACTGACTGCTATTAACACAGTCAAAAAAGTGTTTTTTTTTTTTTAAATCTACACTACTGTTACACCAGATATGAGTTGCACTGGGGTGACACTGTGCCCTGGCAGGCAGGCACTGAAATGCACACGTATGAAGGAAACTGACTGCTATTATTTAGCACAGTCAAAAAAGTGTTGTTATTTTTAAATCTACACTACTGTTACACCAGATATGAGTTGCACTGGGGTGACACTGTGCCCTGGCAGGCAGGCACTGAAACTCACACGTGTGAAGGAAGCTGACTGCTATTATTTAACACAGTCAAAAAAGTGTTTTTTTTTTTTTAAATCTACACTACTGTTACACCAGATATGAGTTGCACTGGGGTGACACTGTTCCCTGGCAGACACTGAAACGCTCACGTGTGAAGGAAACTGACTGCTATTATTTAATACAGTCAAAAAAGTGTTGTTGTTTTTACATCTACACTACTGTTACACCAGATATGAGTTACACTGGGGTGACACTGTGCCCTGGCAGGCAGGCACTGAAACGCACACGTGTGAAGGAAACTGACTGCTATTATTTAACACAGTCAAAAAGTGTTTTTTTTTTTTAATCTACACTACTGTTACACCAGATATAAGTTGCACTGGGGTGACACTGTGCCCTGGCAGGCAGGCCCTGAAACACAAACGTGTGAAGGAAACTGACTGCTATTATTTAACACAGTCAAAAAAGTGTTGTTTTTTTTTAAATCTACACTACTGTTACACCAGATATGAGTTGCACTGGGGTGACACTGTGCCCTGGCAGGCAGGCCCTGAAATGCACACGTGTGAAGGAAACTGACTGCTATTATTTAACACAGTTAAAAAGTGTTTTTTTTTTTAAATCTACACTACTATTACACCAGATATGAATTGCACTGGGGTGACACTGTGCCCTGGCAGGCAGGCCCTGAAACGCACATGTGTGAAGGAAACTGGCTGCTATTATTTAACACAGTCAAAAAAGTGTTGTTTTTTTAAAATCTACACTACTGTTACACCAGATATGAGTTGCACTGGGGTGACACTGTGCCCTGGCAGGCAGGCCCTGAAACGCACACGTGTGAAGGAAACTGACTGCTATTAACACAGTCAAAAAAGTGTTTTTTTTTTTTTTAAATCTACACTACTGTTACACCAGATATGAGTTGCACTGGGGTGACACTGTGCCCTGGCAGGCAGGCACTGAAATGCACACGTATGAAGGAAACTGACTGCTATTATTTAGCACAGTCAAAAAAGTGTTGTTATTTTTAAATCTACACTACTGTTACACCAGATATGAGTTGCACTGGGGTGACACTGTGCCCTGGCAGGCAGGCACTGAAACTCACACGTGTGAAGGAAGCTGACTGCTATTATTTAACACAGTCAAAAAAGTGTTGTTTTTTTTTTAAATCTACACTACTGTTACACCAGATATGAGTTGCACTGGGGTGACACTGTTCCCTGGCAGACACTGAAACGCTCACGTGTGAAGGAAACTGACTGCTATTATTTAATACAGTCAAAAAAGTGTTGTTGTTTTTACATCTACACTACTGTTACACCAGATATGAGTTACACTGGGGTGACACTGTGCCCTGGCAGGCAGGCACTGAAACGCACACGTGTGAAGGAAACTGACTGCTATTATTTAACACAGTCAAAAAGTGTTTTTTTTTTTTAAATCTACACTACTGTTACACCAGATATGAGTTGCACTGGGCTGACACTGTGCCCTGGCAGGCAGACCCTGAAATGCACACGTGTGAAGGAAACTGACTGCTATTATTTAACACAGTCAAAAAGTGTTTTTTTTTTAAATCTACACTACTGTTACACCAGATATGAGTTGCACTGGGATGACACTGTGCCCTGGCAGGCAGGCACTGAAACGCACACGTGTGAAGGAAACTGACTGCTATTATTTAACACAGTCAAAAAAGTGTTGTTTTTTTTTAATCTACACTACTGTTACACCAGATATAAGTTGCACTGGGGTGACACTGTGCCCTGGCAGGCAGGCCCTGAAACGCAAACGTGTGAAGGAAACTGACTGCTATTATTTAACACAGTCAAAAAAGTGTTGTTTTTTTAAATCTACACTACTGTTACACCAGATATGAGTTGCACTGGGGTGACACTGTGCCCTGGCAGGCAGGCACTGAAACGCACACATGTGAAGGAAACTGACTGCTATTATTTAACACAGTCAAAAAAGTGTTGTTTTTTTTAATCTACACTACTGTTACACCAGATATAAGTTGCACTGGGGTGACACTGTGCCCTGGCAGGCAGGCCCTGAAACGCACACGTGTGAAGGAAACTGACTGCTATTATTTAACACAGTTAAAAAGTGTTTTTCTTTTTTAAATCTACACTACTATTACACCAGATATGAATTGCACTGGGGTGACACTGTGCCCTGGCAGGCAGGCCCTGAAACGCACATGTGTGAAGGAAACTGGCTGCTATTATTTAACACAGTCAAAAAAGTGTTGTTTTTTTTTAATCTACACTACTGTTACACCAGATATGAGTTGCACTGGGGTGACACTGTGCCCTGGCAGGCAGGCAGGCACTGAAACGCACACGTGTGAAGGAAACTGACTGCTATTATTTAACACAGTCAAAAAAGTGTTGTTTTTTTTAAATCTACACTACTGTTACACCAGATATGAGTTGCACTGGGGTGACACTGTGCCCTGGCAGGCAGGCCCTGAAACGCACATGTGTGAAGGAAACTGGCTGCTATTATTTAACACAGTCAAAAAAGTGTTGTTTTTTTTAAATCTACACTACTGTTACACCAGATATGAGTTACACTGGGGTGACACTGTGCCCTGGCAGGCAGGCACTGAAACTTACACGTGTGAAGGAAACTGACTGCTATTATTTAACACAGTCAAAAAATGTTTTTTTTTTTAAATCTACACTACTGTTACACCAGATATGAGTTGCACTGGGCTGACACTGTGCCCTGGCAGGCAGACCCTGAAACGCACACGTGTGAAGGAAACTGACTGCTATTATTTAACACAGTTAAAAAGTGTTTTTTTTTTTTAAATCTACACTACTATTACACCAGATATGAGTTGCACTGGGATGACACTGTGCCCTTGCAGGCAGGCACTGAAACGCACACGTGTGAAGGAAACTGACTGCTATTATTTAACACAGTCAAAAAAGTTTTTTTTTTTTAATCTACACTACTGTTACACCAGAAATAAGTTGCACTGGGGTGACACTGTGCCCTGGCAGGCAGGCCCTGAAACGCAAACATGTGAAGGAAACTGACTGCTATTATTTAACACAGTCAAAAAAGTGTTGTTTTTTTAAATCTTCACTACTGTTACACCAGATATGAGTTGCACTGGGGTGACACTGTGCCCTGGCAGACAGGCACTGAAACGTACACATGTGAAGGAAACTGACTGCTATTATTTAACACAGTCAAAAAAGTGTTTTTTTTTTTTTTAATCTACACTACTGTTACACCAGATATAAGTTGCACTGGGGTGACACTGTGCCCTGGCAGGCAGGCCCTGAAACACAAACGTGTGAAGGAAACTGACTGCTATTATTTAACACAGTGAAAAAAGTGTTGTTTTTTTTTAATCTACACTACTGTTACACCAGATATGAGTTGCACTGGGGTGACACTGTGCCCTGGCAGGCAGGCAGGCACTGAAACGCACACGTGTGAAGGAAACTGACTGCTATTATTTAACACAGTCAAAAAAGTGTTGTTTTTTTTAAATCTACACTACTGTTACACCAGATATGAGTTGCACTGGGGTGACACTGTGCCCTGGCAGGCAGGCCCTGAAACGCACATGTGTGAAGGAAACTGGCTGCTATTATTTAACACAGTCAAAAAAGTGTTGTTTTTTTAAAATCTACACTACTGTTACACCAGATATGAGTTGCACTGGGGTGACACTGTGCCCTGGCAGGTAGGCCCTGAAACGCACACGTGTGAAGGAAACTTACTGCTATTAACACAGTCAAAAAAGTGTGTGTTTTTTTTAAATCTACACTACTGTTACACCAGATATGAGTTGCACTGGGGTGACACTGTGCCCTGGCAGGCAGGCACTGAAATGCACACGTGTGAAGGAAACTGACTGCTATTATTTAACAAAGTCAAAAAAGTGTTGTTATTTTTAAATCTACACTACTGTTACACCAGATATGAGTTGCACTGGGGTGACACTGTGCCCTGGCAGGCAGGTACTGAAACTCACACGTGTGAAGGAAGCTGACTGCTATTATTTAACACAGTCAAAAAAGTTTTTTTTTTTTTTTAAATCTACACTACTGTTACACCAGATATGAGTTGCACTGGGTTGACACTGTTCCCTGGCAGACACTGAAACGCTCACGTGTGAAGGAAACTGACTGCTATTATTTAATACAGTCAAAAAAGTGTTGTTGTTTTTACATCTACACTACTGTTACACCAGATATGAGTTACACTGGGGTGACACTGTGCCCTGGCAGGCAGGCACTGAAACGCACACGTGTGAAGGAAACTGACTGCTATTATTTAACACAGTCAAAAAGTGTTTTTTTTTTTAAATCTACACTACTGTTACACCAGATATGAGTTGCACTGGGCTGACACTGTGCCCTGGCAGGCAGACCCTGAAACGCACACGTGTGAAGGAAACTGACTGCTATTATTTAACACAGTCAAAAAGTGGGTTTTTTTTAAATCTACACTACTGTTACACCAGATATGAGTTGCACTGGGATGACACTGTGCCCTGGCAGGCAGGCACTGAAACGCACACGTGTGAAGGAAACTGACTGCTATTATTTAACACAGTCAAAAAAGTGTTGTTTTTTTTAATCTACACTACTGTTACACCAGATATGAGTTGCACTGGGGTGACACTGTGCCCTGGCAGGCAGGCCCTGAAACGCAAACGTGTGAAGGAAACTGACTGCTATTATTTAACACAGTCAAAAAAGTGTTGTTTTTTTAAATCTACACTACTGTTACACCAGATATGAGTTGCACTGGGGTGACACTGTGCCCTGGCAGGCAGGCACTGAAACGCACACATGTGAAGGAAACTGACTGCTATTATTTAACACAGTCAAAAAAGTGTTTTTTTTTTTTAATCTACACTACTGTTACACCAGATATAAGTTGCACTGGGGTGACACTGTGCCCTGGCAGGCAGGCCCTGAAACACAAACGTGTGAAGGAAACTGACTGCTATTATTTAACACAGTCAAAAAAGTGTTGTTTTTTTTTAAATCTACACTACTGTTACACCAGATATGAGTTGCACTGGGGTGACACTGTGCCCTGGCAGGCAGGCCCTGAAATGCACACGTGTGAAGGAAACTGACTGCTATTATTTAACACAGTTAAAAAGTGTTTTTTTTTTTAAATCTACACTACTATTACACCAGATATGAATTGCACTGGGGTGACACTGTGCCCTGGCAGGCAGGCCCTGAAACGCACATGTGTGAAGGAAACTGGCTGCTATTATTTAACACAGTCAAAAAAGTGTTGTTTTTTTAAAATCTACACTACTGTTACACCAGATATGAGTTGCACTGGGGTGACACTGTGCCCTGGCAGGCAGGCCCTGAAACGCACACGTGTGAAGGAAACTGACTGCTATTAACACAGTCAAAAAAGTGTTTTTTTTTTTTTTAAATCTACACTACTGTTACACCAGATATGAGTTGCACTGGGGTGACACTGTGCCCTGGCAGGCAGGCACTGAAATGCACACGTATGAAGGAAACTGACTGCTATTATTTAGCACAGTCAAAAAAGTGTTGTTATTTTTAAATCTACACTACTGTTACACCAGATATGAGTTGCACTGGGGTGACACTGTGCCCTGGCAGGCAGGCACTGAAACTCACACGTGTGAAGGAAGCTGACTGCTATTATTTAACACAGTCAAAAAAGTGTTGTTTTTTTTTTAAATCTACACTACTGTTACACCAGATATGAGTTGCACTGGGGTGACACTGTTCCCTGGCAGACACTGAAACGCTCACGAGTGAAGGAAACTGACTGCTATTATTTAATACAGTCAAAAAAGTGTTGTTGTTTTTACATCTACACTACTGTTACACCAGATATGAGTTACACTGGGGTGACACTGTGCCCTGGCAGGCAGGCACTGAAACGCACACGTGTGAAGGAAACTGACTGCTATTATTTAACACAGTCAAAAAGTGTTTTTTTTTTTTAATCTACACTACTGTTACACCAGATATAAGTTGCACTGGGGTGACACTGTGCCCTGGCAGGCAGGCCCTGAAACACAAACGTGTGAAGGAAACTGACTGCTATTATTTAACACAGTCAAAAAAGTGTTGTTTTTTTTTAAATCTACACTACTGTTACACCAGATATGAGTTGCACTGGGGTGACACTGTGCCCTGGCAGGCAGGCCCTGAAATGCACACGTGTGAAGGAAACTGACTGCTATTATTTAACACAGTTAAAAAGTGTTTTTTTTTTTAAATCTACACTACTATTACACCAGATATGAATTGCACTGGGGTGACACTGTGCCCTGGCAGGCAGGCCCTGAAACGCACATGTGTGAAGGAAACTGGCTGCTATTATTTAACACAGTCAAAAAAGTGTTGTTTTTTTAAAATCTACACTACTGTTACACCAGATATGAGTTGCACTGGGGTGACACTGTGCCCTGGCAGGCAGGCCCTGAAACGCACACGTGTGAAGGAAACTGACTGCTATTAACACAGTCAAAAAAGTGTTTTGTTTTTTTTAAATCTACACTACTGTTACACCAGATATGAGTTGCACTGGGGTGACACTGTGCCCTGGCAGGCAGGCACTGAAATGCACACGTATGAAGGAAACTGACTGCTATTATTTAGCACAGTCAAAAAAGTGTTGTTATTTTTAAATCTACACTACTGTTACACCAGATATGAGTTGCACTGGGGTGACACTGTGCCCTGGCAGGCAGGCACTGAAACTCACACGTGTGAAGGAAGCTGACTGCTATTATTTAACACAGTCAAAAAAGTGTTGTTTTTTTTTTAAATCTACACTACTGTTACACCAGATATGAGTTGCACTGGGGTGACACTGTTCCCTGGCAGACACTGAAACGCTCACGTGTGAAGGAAACTGACTGCTATTATTTAATACAGTCAAAAAAGTGTTGTTGTTTTTACATCTACACTACTGTTACACCAGATATGAGTTACACTGGGGTGACACTGTGCCCTGGCAGGCAGGCACTGAAACGCACACGTGTGAAGGAAACTGACTGCTATTATTTAACACAGTCAAAAAGTGTTTTTTTTTTTTAAATCTACACTACTGTTACACCAGATATGAGTTGCACTGGGCTGACACTGTGCCCTGGCAGGCAGACCCTGAAATGCACACGTGTGAAGGAAACTGACTGCTATTATTTAACACAGTCAAAAAGTGTTTTTTTTTTAAATCTACACTACTGTTACACCAGATATGAGTTGCACTGGGATGACACTGTGCCCTGGCAGGCAGGCACTGAAACGCACACGTGTGAAGGAAACTGACTGCTATTATTTAACACAGTCAAAAAAGTGTTGTTTTTTTTTAATCTACACTACTGTTACACCAGATATAAGTTGCACTGGGGTGACACTGTGCCCTGGCAGGCAGGCCCTGAAACGCAAACGTGTGAAGGAAACTGACTGCTATTATTTAACACAGTCAAAAAAGTGTTGTTTTTTTAAATCTACACTACTGTTACACCAGATATGAGTTGCACTGGGGTGACACTGTGCCCTGGCAGGCAGGCACTGAAACGCACACATGTGAAGGAAACTGACTGCTATTATTTAACACAGTCAAAAAAGTGTTGTTTTTTTTAATCTACACTACTGTTACACCAGATATAAGTTGCACTGGGGTGACACTGTGCCCTGGCAGGCAGGCCCTGAAACGCACACGTGTGAAGGAAACTGACTGCTATTATTTAACACAGTTAAAAAGTGTTTTTCTTTTTTAAATCTACACTACTATTACACCAGATATGAATTGCACTGGGGTGACACTGTGCCCTGGCAGGCAGGCCCTGAAACGCACATGTGTGAAGGAAACTGGCTGCTATTATTTAACACAGTCAAAAAAGTGTTGTTTTTTTAAAATCTACACTACTGTTACACCAGATATGAGTTGCACTGGGGTGACACTGTGCCCTGGCAGGCAGGCCCTGAAACGCACACGTGTGAAGGAAACTGACTGCTATTAACACAGTCAAAAAAGTGTTTCTTTTTTTTAAATCTACACTACTGTTACACCAGATATGAGTTGCACTGGGGTGACACTGTGCCCTGGCAGGCAGGCACTGAAACGCACACGTGTGAAGGAAACTGACTGCTATTATTTAACACAGTCAAAAAAGTGTTGTTTTTTTTAAATCTACACTACTGTTACACCAGATATGGTTTGCACTGGGGTGACACTGTGCCCTGGCAGGCAGGCACTGAAACTCACACGTGTGATGGAAGCTGACTGCTATTATTTAACACAGTCAAAAAAGTGTTTTTTTTTTTTTAAATCTACACTACTGTTACACCAGATATTAGTTGCACTGGGGTGACACTGTGCCCTGGCAGGCAATGAAACGCTCACGTGTGAAGGAAACTGACTGCTATTATTTAACACAGTCAAAAAAGTGTTGTTTTTTTTAAATCTACACTACTGTTACACCAGATATGAGTTACACTGGGGTGACACTGTGCCCTGGCAGGCAGGCACTGAAACTTACACGTGTGAAGGAAACTGACTGCTATTATTTAACACAGTCAAAAAATGTTTTGTTTTTTTTTTAAATCTACACTACTGTTACACCAGATATGAGTTGCACTGGGCTGACACTGTGCCCTGGCAGGCAGACCCTGAAACGCACACGTGTGAAGGAAACTGACTGCTATTATTTAACACAGTCAAAAAGTGTTTTTTTTTTTTTAAATCTACACTACTGTTACACCAGATATGAGTTGCACTGGGGTGACACTGTGCCCTGGCAGGCAGGCACTGAAACGCACACGTGTGAAGGAAACTGACTGCTATTATTTAACACAGTCAAAAAAGTTTTTTTTTTTTTTAATCTACACTACTGTTACACCAGATATAAGTTGCACTGGGGTGACACTGTGCCCTGGCAGGCAGGCCCTGAAACGCAAACGTGTGAAGGAAACTGACTGCTATTATTTAACACAGTCAAAAAAGTGTTGTTTTCTTAAATCTACACTACTGTTACACCAGATATGAGTTGCACTGGGGTGACACTGTGCCCTGGCAGGCAGGCAGGCACTGAAACGCACACGTGTGAAGGAAACTGACTGCTATTATTTAACACAGTCAAAAAAGTGTTTTTTTTTTTTTTTAAATCTACACTACTGTTACACCAGATATGAGTTGCACTGGGGTGACACTGTGCCCTGGCAGGCAGGCACTGAAACGCACACGTGTGAAGGAAACTGACTGCTACTATTTAACACAGTCCAAAAGTGTTGTTTTTTTAAATGTACACTACTGTTACACCATATATGAGTTGCACTGGGGTGACACTGTGCCCTGGCAGGCAGGCCCTGAAACGCACACGTGTGAAGGAAACTGACTGCTATTTTTTAACACAGTCAAAAAAGTGTGTTTTTTTTTTTTTTTAAATTTACACTACTGTTACACCAGATATGAGTTGCACTGGGGTGACACTGTGCCCTGGCAGGCAGGCCCTGAAACACAAACGTGTGAAGGAAACTGACTGCTATTATTTAACACAGTCAAAAAAGTGTTGTTTTTTTTAATCTACACTACTGTTACACCAGATATGAGTTGCACTGGGGTGACACTGTGCCCTGGCAGGCAGGCAGGCACTGAAACGCACACGTGTGAAGGAAACTGACTGCTATTATTTAACACAGTCAAAAAAGTGTTGTTTTTTTTAAATCTACACTACTGTTACACCAGATATGAGTTGCACTGGGGTGACACGGTGCCCTGGCAGGCAAGCCCTGAAACGCACACGTGTGAAGGAAACTGACTGTTATTATTTAACACAGTCAAAAAAGTGTTGTTGTTTTTCAATCTACTCTACTGTTACACCAGATATGAGTTGCACTGGGGTGACACTGTGCCCTGGCAGGCAGGCACTGAAATGCACACGTGTGAAGGAAACTGACTGCTACTATTTAACACAGTCCAAAAGTGTTGTTTTTTTTAAATCTACACTACTGTTACACCAGATATGAGTTGCACTGGGGTGACACTGTGCCCTGGCAGGCAGGCACTGAAACGCACACGTGTGAAGGAAACTGACTGCTATTTTTTAACACAGTCAAAAAAGTGTGTTTTTTTTTAAAAATCTACACTACTGTTACACCAGATATGAGTTGCACTGGGGTGACACTGTGCCCTGGCAGGCAGGCCCTGAAATGCACACGTGTGAAGGAAAATGACTGCTATTATTTAACACAGTCAAAAAAGTGTTGTTTTTTTTAAATCTACACTACTGTTACACCTGATATGAGTGGTGGCACTGGGGTGACACTGTGCCCTGGCAGGCAGGCAGGCACTGAAACGCACACGTGTGAAGGAAACTGACTGCTATTATTTAACACAGTCACAAAAGTGTGTTTTTTTTTTAAATCTACACTACTGTTACACCAGATATGAGTTGCACTGGGGTGACACTGTGCCCTGGCAGGCAGGCCCTGAAACGCACACGTGTGAAGGAAACTGACTGCTATTATTTAACACAGTCAAAAAAGTGTTTTTTTTTTTTAAATCTACACTACTGTTACACCAGATATGAGTGGTGGCACTGGGCAAGTGGGCACAGAATACGCTGTGAATCTGACACACACGCTGGCAGGCAGGCAATTGCAATTAGATTACACAGGAAAAAAAAAAAGCAGACTGATGTTCTAGCCCTAAAAAGGGTTTTTTGGGGTGCTGTCCTTATAGCAGCGATCAGATGAGTCCTTCAGGACTGTAGTGGACACTGAATACACTAGCCTAGCTATCAATTTCCCTATTAAATCAGCAGCAGCTACACTGTCCCTCCTCTCAATAAGAATGCAGCTTCCAAATGAATCTAAAATGGATGCTGTCCAGGAGGTGGGAGCGTCTGGGAGGGAGTGTCTGCCGCTGATTGGCTGTAATGTGTCTGCTGACTGTGAGGTAAAGGCTCAAAGTTTACTCAATGATGAAGAATAGGGGGTGGATCGAACATCGCATATGTTCGCCCGCCACGGCGAACGTGAACATGCTATGTTCGCCGGGAACTATTCGCCGGCGAACTATTCGCAACATCACTAGTCTTCATCCAAGCTGGCAGAAGTCTTCATCCAGACGGCATCTTCTATCTTCATCCATCCGGCGTGGAGTGGGTCATTCTTCAAGACATCCGCCACGGAGCATCCTCTTCTTCCAATGGTCAACGTAGAATGAAGTTTCCCTTTAAGCTACGTCATCCAAGATTGCGTCCCTTACATTCCGATTGGCTGATAGAATTTTACTCGGTTTTACTGTTGGGGGGTTGTTTGTATTTTTTTACAGGTAAAAGAGCTGATTTTTTGGGGCAATGCCCCGCAAAAGGCCCTTTTAAGGGACATTGGCAGTTTAGTGTAGGCTAGGGTTTTTATTATTTTTTTTTGGGGGGGGGGCTTTTTATTTTGATAGGGCTATTAGATTAGGAGTAATTTGTTTTTATTTTTGATAATTTAATTTTTTTATTTTTTGTAATTTAGAGTTTATTTTTTTGCAATTTAGATATGTGTATTTGATTAATTAAATGTATTTAATTTTATTGTAATGTTAGGTTTTAGTGTGAGGCAGGTTAGGTTTTATTTTACAGGTAAATTAGTATTTATTTTAACTAGGTAGCTAGTAAATAGTTAATAACTATTTAATAACTAGTCTACCTAGTTAAAATAAATACAAACTTTTGAAATAAAAATAAAACCTAAGATAGCTACAATATTATAACTATTAGTTATTTTGTATCTAGCTTAGGTTTTATTTTATAGGTTTTATTTAGATTTATTTTAATTATATTTAAGTTAGGGGGTGTTAGGGTTAGGGTTATGCTTAAGGTTACGTTAGGGTTAGGGTTTTGCTTAGGGTTAGGGTTACATTAGAGTTAGAGTTATGTTTAGGGGTTAATATATTTATGTAGTGATGTGGGAGGCCAGAGGTTTAGAGGTTAATAGGTTTATTATAGCGGCGGTGTGGGCGGACTGCAGATTAGGGGTTAATAATATTTAAATAGTGTTTGCGATGCGGGAGGGCGGCTATTTAGGGGTTAATAATTGTATTATAGTGACAACGATGCGGCGGGATAGGGGTTAATACATTTTTTATGTCCGGAGCGGCAGATTAGGCGTTAATAATTATATTTTAGTGTTTACGATGCGGGAGGGCTTCTGTTTAAGGGTTAATAGGTAGTTTATAGGTGTTAGTGTACTTTGTGACAGTTTAGTTATGAGTTTTATGGTACAGCTTTGTAGCATAAAACTCATAATTACTGACTTTAGATGGCGGTACGGATCTTGTCATTTTAGGCTGTATCGCTCACTTTTTGGCCTCACAGCAAACTTGTAATACCGGCGCTATGGAAGTCCTATTGAAAAAGGACTTTTCTTAAAGTGCGGTAGTGATGTTGCGTGACGGCCAAAAACGTGCGCGGATGGCCAAAAAGACTTTTAATAGCAGCGTTAGTGAAAAAGCATCGTTATGAAGCATAACAATGCTTTTTCACTCATAACGCAAAACTCGTAATCTAGCTGAGCGTCTTTCTTTGTACATTTTATAGTTTAGACCATGTACCATTTTAGCAGCCCTCCTTTGTATACTTTCTAGTTTATTTAAATCCTTCTGGAGATATGGATAATCTAGAAACTGTCCAAAGGAGAGTAGTAAAATGGCAATGTAATAAGTTATTTTAATGGACTAGTAATGTCTTGAATGTGACCCTGCAAGACGGTCTGTACGTTACTTTGCACAGAAATTCTGATTTACTTAAAAAATGAGGGAACTGTATAGGTTGCTGCAAGAAGCTTTTTAGTTCCTCTTGAGTAAGTGGGAAAAAAACACAATGGGGCCGGTTCATCAATGTCTGGCAGACATGGCTGAATGCCGGCAACATATGCTGTTGGCATTTTTAACATTGCACAAGCAGTTCTGGTGAACTACTTGTGCAATGCCGTCCCCTGCAGATTTGCGCCCAATTGGCCGCTAGCAGATGGTGTCAATCAACCCAATCCTATACGATCGGGCGGATTGATGTCTGCAGCCACAGAGGCAGCAGAGGAGTTAAGGAGAAGCGGTCTTAACAGCAACAGCAGCATTAGGCTGAATACGGGCCTTCATAAATCGACCCCATAATCTCAAGCAAAGGCCTCTAAAATTAATAGTTGAAGTACATTGAAAAGTTTTTTTTACTTCACGTACCTAAAATGCTTGGCCTAGATTAAGTGGAGAATTATCTTTATCAAGACCCTGTGCTAAGAATAGAGCACAATCAGCTATTACAAGTGAAACGCAAGAAAGGTTTAACAGAGAATCTTAACTTGGCCAACATTTTTTTAGAACACTCTATGCAGGGTGCACTATTATCGCTCATATTACAAATGGTAAGTTAAAGTACTCTCTTGGAGACCTGAAGAAAAGTGTTAATAAAGCTTAAAGGGACAGTCAAGTCCAAAAAAAACTTTCATGATTTAAATAGGGCATGCAATTTTAAACAACTTCACAATTTACTTTATCACCAATTTTGCTTTGTTCTCTTGGTATTCTTAGTTGAAAGCTAAAACTAGGAGGTTCATATGCTAATTTCTTAGACCTTGAAGACTGCCTCTAATCTGAATACATTTTGACCACTAGAGGGCATTAGTTCACATGCTTCATATAGATAACATTGAGCTCATGCACGTAAAGTGACCTAGGAGTGAGCACTGATTGGCTAAACTGCATGTCTGTCAAAAGAACTGAAATAAGGGGGCAGTCCACAGAAGCTTTGATACAAGATAATTACAGAGGTAAAAAGTATATTAATATAACTGTGTTGGTTGTGCAAAACTGGGGAATGGGTAATAAAGGAATTATCTTTCTTTTTAAACAACAAAAATTCTGGTGTTGACTGTCCCTTTAAATAACAAAATACACGTAGAATTTAAAATAAGGTATTTTAAGAGACATGAGACTGCTGGGCACAACTACTTTATTTTGGTTACTACTCACCATGCTATTGTTTTTCCTATTGTGCCTGTAGCTCTCTTCAAAGATGTTCTCTTATTTTAGCCTTTTACAAGTGCTGGTTAATGAAACACTGCATCTTCACAATGGGCGCCGCCATCTTGGCGTTTAAGTATTCATGCACACTGTGACAGAAGTATATCTGTGATATTGTTGTCTTTTTGGCAAGCATTGATGTGCTCTTCAGTTCAGAGTGCACAATACATAATGGGAGCTGTACATATTTGCAGTGGCTGCATTTCTCTATTTTATTCCTGGAAATATGGAATGTTTCTGCTTTCTATTGTGTGAGATCATCCAAAGTGCAAGGTACAGTAATAGCACTGATCTCTGAAAGCTCACTGCAATGCAACAATACGCACGATACAAAATGGGAGTGCGCTACCTAATATAAAGATGTGGAGCTATGCCAACTTGCTTCTCTAAAGGGTTGCCGGAGTCCGGTTGCTGGAAAAAAATATGTGTCCCATAGAAAACAATAGAAGCAGAAAAGCGCAAAATTGCACCCAGTTTCCACTGAACATGCAAACAGGTAAAACACTGTAGAAAGCTGTTGATAAAGTCTCAAACATTAAGGTATGCTTAACTCAATGTAAAAGAGAGGAAAAAGGTTGTTGAGGCCTAGTTCTGATTGACATATTTAAGTTTGAAAACAATGGAAGTGTTTTACTTTATATATGTATTGCTATATGTAATATTTATCGCTGGTCCAGGTATAAGACTAGTTGGAATTATGTTCCTATTTAATATCAATATGTATTTACATATAAAAGTATAATCAAGAACATTTCTCCATAATTCCAACTAGGTCCTTAACAAGGGCAGCACTAAATAATGCATATATTAATCAATTTAAAAATATAATAAAAACGAAAAATGTTTTTCCTTAAATAAAACTTTTTTAATAAATTCAATATATCGTTGATATTATCTAATTATCTTTGTTCCTTTGTTGAAATGCATACCTAGGTAGACTCAGGAGCTGGGAACTAGTTACTGATTGGTGGCTGCACATATAAGCCTCTTGTCATTGGCTTGCTAATGTGTTCAGCTAGATCCCAGTAATGCATTGCTCTTCTTTAGCAAAGGATACCAACAGAATGAAGCCAAATGTATAAATATATTAAATTGGAAAGTTGTTTAAAAATGTATGATCTATCTGAATCATGTAAGAAAAAATAGGTTTCATGTCTCTTTAATGTCCCTTTCAATCATATGTATACACATTTAAATAAATTAAAGTTTTTGGGGAAATAATGTTTTAAAAGTGATTTAAAGTGAAATGGTATATGTCAGGGTGTTGAACTCAAAGGTGTGTGTGTGTGTTTGTATGTGTTTAGATATATGTGTATGTATACATTTGTATGTATATATATATATATATATATGTGTGAATGTACTGTATATGTGTATGTACTGGATGTATGTGTAAAGTGTTATAAAATATATTACAACAAGGCAAAATCATAGTTTTGCAACTTTGAAGAGTAATTTTCATTTTATTTTAAAAGCCAACGTTAATATAACTTATCAAGCCTTAGTGCACCTTTAGCTTAGCGCACCTTCGGCTTAGTGCTCGAGCTACAGCCCCAATAGAAGTCTATTATGTGAGTAATAGAGCGCACTCACGTTATCCAAATCCAGATGTTAGCGTGCCCTAGGCTTTCACTCGAGTGCCAAAATATTACTTTTAAATTGTAAAATGAGTGCAAAATGAAAGCGTTTTTTGATTTAACTTGCGCTACTATTTTTTAACTCTGCTTGTTTTGTGTGTAATGTCCCTTTAAATAGGTAACATCACATGACAGTATCATTGCAACTGGAAGGGACAAAAGTGTAAAAAACAAACAATACTGTCACATAGGATTCAGAAATGCTGGAAGCGCTGCAGGTAAACTGATCATGGTGCTGCCATATTATATAAAAATATAGAAATGGGCCCAGCACTCACCATCCAATTAAGGGTGCACGCTACAGGGGTTTCTGCACTAACCCCCAAAAATAGACAATGTTGTGGAAAAGAGCAGCAGCACCACACTTTATAAACTTTTAACTGCTTTTAATGATGAAACATACAGGAAAGCAACGACGTTTCGGTCATCAACTGACTTTAATCATGTTGTATACAGAAGTAGCTAAACACACTGCTTAAATAGCTATATGGGGAGGGGTCACAGAGGCGGCACGAATTACCACCTTAGTACGAGGCTCAGGTAACTTTCTCCAAACTCCTCCAACAGAGGTATCTACTAAGGAATTTGAGAAATTATCAAAGAAAAATCTGGCATATGGGCTACATGCCACGACTCTAGCGGAATACCACAGAGTGAGACGTATACCGAGGGGCCTCCGCATGAGTGTGAGACCAACACTCATGCGTGACAATAAGGAATATTGTGAAAAGTTCACCTATATTCTGAATAAATGTTCTTTTGATCTCCTGGTACTCACAGTGGATTATCTACAGCGGGACCTTGACACGCAGAAAGAGGAATTATCACGCCTGGAAACAGCATTGAGAGCGATGATGACAGCTGAAGATATGGATAAATTACTGCAATCTGTGAATAGTAATATTGCAGAAATGAAGAAGGTCATCGAGGCACGAAAACGCCAAAAGTTTCAGAGGGACGAAGACGATTATCGCAGTGGTATGGTGTATCGATGGGCGACGGATCCCAATTACGACGATAGGAGGCGACAAGGCTCGACCAATTGGAGACGACAACGTCGGATGCGCGACACGGGCGCATCCTCCACGTCATCCACAAGTGACACGTCGGGGGACTCCGAAGGAGACGTAGGGGCGGTCGGAAACACCGCCGGAAAACCAATGGATACCAAAACGAAAGAAGCCAGGCCACAGAGAACGGCACGGAACAAGACCAAGCGGAACTGATGGTGAATATCTCTAAACATACTCTTACAGACTTAGAGAAACAGGTAATCAACAAAGGACTGTCATTTTGTCCCATACCAAGATGTGACTTTTTTCAGCTACAAAGGGAACTACATACTTTTTTCCGCAATATTAAATTAAAGGCATATTTTGGACAATTACAGACTGTTCAAGGTGATAATACTAATGCGGACTTTGAGTATGGTGATAAACCTTTGTCTCTTAAAAATTTGGGTCTTAGATGCAAAAGTAACTTTAATCCTCAAGTGCATAACAACAGCATATAAACCTTTATACAGTTAGTTTTGAGAGACATAGATGTACTTAAACATAAACAGCTAGTCACGGATAGGGACAGGAAAACTCTACAGAGTAATTTCTCTAGATCTGAAAATGAGGCACTACTAAGTTTGAAAAATAATAAGGAGATTATTTGTAAGCCAGCAGATAAGGGCGGGGCTACCGTTATTCTTGATAAGAAATACTATGTTCAAGAGATTAGGGGTCAACTACAAGATAATACAGTGTATAGATTACTAGACAGGGACCCAACATTTGAAGTACAACATGAGCTGACTCAATACATCAATAAAGCAATATGTAATGGGGTAATAACTGAAAAAGAACAAAAATTTCTGTTGATTAAAGAGTTTGTTACACCTGTATTTTATACATTACCCAAAATACATAAGAACAGAGAGGCTCCCCCTGGCCGTCCGATTGTTGCCAGCACTAATTCAATCATGACAAATGTATCCAAATATCTTGACAAGCTACTTAGACCATTGGCTATGGAATCTATGTCCTATATTAAGGACACAGGTGATTTTCTTGTGAAATTAGAAGAATTAAGTATGTTAAGTGAGAAATTTATCCTCTTTACCCTCGATGTAAATAGCCTTTACACATCCATTACACATACAAGTGGCCTAGGGGCTGTTAGACAGGCTATCCAGAGCAATGACAGATTTTCTAACATTCATTGTGAATTTATTTTAGGATTATTACAACTCATCCTCTACTGCAATTTTTTCCTTTTTCAGGATCAATTTTACCTACAATGTCAAGGTACTGCGATGGGGTCAAATGTCGCCCCCACATATGCCAACATCTTTATGAATGTATATGAGGAGAGATTTGTATACACTAACCAGTTATTTCAACAATATGGACTGTGTTGGTTCAGATATATCGATGATGTGTTTGGCATATGGGGGGGCGACATTGACTCTTTGCAGAAATTTGTGGCTGATTTAAATGTATCCACTAGACACATTAAGTTTAAGGTGACCTTCAGTGAGGAGTCAGTGGCTTTCCTAGACACTAAGGTAATCAAAGATGGGAGGACATTAAAAATTGACCTATATAGGAAAGAGAGTGACAGAAATAGTCTCCTAAGGTATGAAAGTGCCCATCCCCCCCATTTGATCAGTAGCCTTCCTAGGAGCCAACTCCTGAGGGTCAAGAAAATAGTCTCAGATGACAACACAGCCCATACCAGATTACTAGAAATGGGTAAACTGTTTATTGAGAGAGGTTTTCCCAAACAACTCATCCAGAAACAGATAGAAGAAGTCAGTGAAATTCCTAGACATTCTATCCTGAGAGGCAATGTAAAGCAGAAGAAAGACAATAAGCGTATGGTTTTTGTCTCACAATTCAACCCCCTTAGTAAAAATATTAACAAGATTATCAGGAAACACTGGTCTGTTATTAAAGACCTTAACCCTCAAATTAAAGATTTTGAATTACCACCTATGCCAGCCTATAGAAGGGGTCAAAACCTAAGGGACAAATTAGTAAGAGCAGATTTAGGCCCAGGTAAGAAACAGACACAAACATATATATCTACACCAAAATTAGGCTGCTTCCCATGCTTAGGGTGTTGCAATTGCAATAATGTAATTAGAGGTAACTGTTTCTTGCATCCCCTGACCGGCAAGAAATTTAAAATCCCTGGTTACTTTACATGTAACTCAGAGTATGTGATTTATTTAATCAAGTGTCCATGCTCAAAGATTTATATAGGTGAGTCCACACGTAGGGTAAGGGACAGAATTGTAGAACACAAATCCAATATAAGATGTGGGAATAGGGACGCTCCAGTCTCTAACCATTTCTTGCAGGCAGGGCATACCATCTCCCAACTCAGGTTCCAGGTCATAGAACAGATCAAGAGGCCTAGGAGAGGTGGTGATAGACAATCCATACTCAAAAGCAGAGAGACATTCTGGATTTATACATTACAAGCTCTTGCCCCTCTAGGAATGAATAAGGAAATAGACTGGCAAGTAACATTGTGAATATACTGTATTGATATGCTATCTGGATATATTGGTATAAATGTGGTAATTATGTACATTTATTGGTGCTGCAATATTTTCTGTTTGCAATGTTTAATTACTGTAAATTGATGTTTTTATAATATATACATATTTATGTTTTGTCTTATAGGTCACTATAGAAGTTTAGAATGAAGTATCTCTATCCACTAGAGGGAGTTTGAGAACAATACTATGTTTGATACATGAAAGTGTTAACTATATGGGTGTACACCCACACAGGTATCTGTGACCCCTCCCCATATAGCTATTTAAGCAGTGTGTTTAGCTACTTCTGTATACAACATGATTAAGGTCAGTTGATGACCGAAACGTCGTTGCTTTCCTGTATGTTTCATCATTAAAAGCAGTTAAAAGTTTATAAAGTGTGGTGCTGCTGCTCTTTTCCACAACGCTGCCATATTATAGACCAAAATCCTATGGTAGTAGCTATAATTGCGCCACTGCATGTTTCATAGCAGCTCCATGTTAAAGAGTCGATCAAACTTGAACAACTACTATTTAGTGACCGTTTGTTTCTTATGATCACCAAATTGTAATAGTACCTGAAGGCTCTTCACAATGACCAGCTGTCAGTTTCTGACCCAAGTGGCTATAACGCTGGTATATATATATATATATATATATATATATTTTTTTTTTATATATATATATATATATATATATATATATATATATATTACATAGACACTAGTGTTGTAGCTTATAAAAAGTAATGATTACCTTTCCCTACTGCAATGACCAACCAACACCACAACCCTGAGAGCAACTACCAAAACTTCACCCAGTGCATTTAACTTGAACAGTTACTATCTAGATTCCCCCAATCCTGAACACAACTGCCCAGAACTCCCACCACATTTAGAGGCCTATTATAAAGCCTCCAACTGCAAATGCACTGAAATTCCGCAGCGTAATTGTGGTGAGCTTGATTTGCCTTATTTATCAAAGCATACAGACCGGAAAAGTAGAATTTTGTGACGTAACATACGATCCGCCAGACTCAGTCCGACACAGATCGATGCTTACGTCACTACAGATGTTCCGAATGCAAATTCGGCACTATCTGACTACTTTTGGAAGTTAACAAAAATCTACCAGGTACGCTCGCCACTGTTCCTGCCCAGCGTACCTGGTTTTCAACCCACCGCCCTGGAGGCAGCGGATGCCATAGGAATCAATGGGAGTCTGAAAGCAGCGAAAGCTTATGTTCGCTGTTGCCCGATATCCCATTGATTTCTATGGTATAATAAAAGTAACGTTTACACCTAACACCCTAACATGTACCCCGAGTCTAAACACCCTAATCTGCTGCCCCTACACCACCGCCACCTACATTATACTTATTAACCCCTAATCTGCCGCCCGCCACCGCCGCCACCTACATTATACATATTAACCCTAATCTGCTGCTCCAGACACTGCCGCCACCTACATAAAGTTATTAACCCCTATCCCGCCGCTCCCAGAGCCCACCGCAACTAAATAAAGTTATTAACCCCTAAACCTAACAACCCGCTAACTTTATATTAAATATTAACTCATCCCTATCTTATAATTAATTTAAACTTACCTTTAGAATTAAATTAAACTATATTAAACTAATAATTAACCTACCTTATTATACTAAAATTACATTAAACTACATTAAATTAATAATTAATCTAACCTAACTATTATAATAAAATTACATTAAACTATATTAAATTAATAATTAATCTAACCTAACTTTTATAATAAAATTACATCAAACTACAAATTAAATTGACTATATTATATATTTAGAAACCTAACCCTACTCAAATAATTTAAATCTACACTAAAAAATTACTAAGTTACAAAAAACTAACAACTAAGTTACAAAAAATAAAAAATCAATCAGCCAATAGGATTGAGCTCACATAGGATGAAAGCTCAATCCTATTGGCTGATTGCAACAGCCAATAGGATTTTTTCAACCTTAATTCCGATTGGCTGATAGAATTCTATCAGCCAATCAGAATCTAAGGGACGCCATCTTGGATGACGTCATTTAAAGGAACATTCATTCCGAAGAAGACGTCGATGGAAGACGATGCTCCGTGTCGGATATCTGGAAGATGGAGCCGCACCGCGCCGGATGGATGAAGATAGAAGATGCCGTCTAGGTGAAGACTTCTGCGGGCTTGGATGAAGACTTCGGCCACTTGGATGAGGACTTCTGCCGGCTTTGTTGAGGATGGCTGTCGTATCTTCAAAACTGTAAATCGATCTTCTGGGGTTAGTGTTAGGATTTTTTAAGGGTTTATTGGGTGGGTTTTATTTTTAGATTAGGGTTTGGGTGCAATAGAGCTAAATGCCATTTTAAGGGCAATGGGCATCCAAATGCCTTTTTCAGGGCAATGCGGAGCTTAGGTTCTTTTAGTTAGTCTTTTATTTGGGGGGTTGGTTGTGTGGGTGGTGGGTTTTACTGTTGGGGGGTTGTTTGTATTTTTTATTTACAGGTAAAAGAGCTGATTTCTTTCGGGCAATGCCCTGCAAAAGGCCCTTTTAAGGGCTATTTGTAGTTTATTGTAGGTTAGGGTTTTTTTTTTTATTTTGGGGGGGCTTTTTTATTTTCATAAGGCCCTTAGATTAGGTGTAATTAGTTTAAATCTTTGATAATTTTTTTTGTTATTTTTTGTAACTTAGTGTTTATTTTTTTTGTAACTTAGTGTTTGTTATTTTTTGTAACTTAGTTGTTAGTTTTTTGTAACTTAGTAATTTTTTAGTGTAGATTTAAATTATTTGAGTAGGGTTAGGTTTCTAAATATATAATATAGTTAATTTAATTTGTAGTTTGATGTAATTTTATTATAAAAGTTAGGTTAGATTAATTATTAATTTAATACAGTTTAATGTAATTTTATTATAAAAGTTAGGGTAGGTTAATTAATAGTTTAATATAGTTTAATGTAATTTTAGTATAAAAGTTAGGGTAGATTAATTATTAATTTAATATAGTTTAATGTAATTTTAAAGGTAAGTTTAAATTGATTATAAGATAGGGATGAGTTAATATTTAATATAAAGTTAGCGGGTTGTTAGGTTTAGGGGTTAATAGGTTAATTTAGTTTATGGCGATGTGGGGGGCTGGCGGTTTAGGGGTTAATAACATAATGTAGGTGGCGGCGGTGTAGGGGTCAGCAGATTAGGGGTTAATAACATAATTAGGGGTTAATAACATAACTTTATTAGAGTGGCAGTGGGCTCCGGGAGCGGCTGTTTAGGGGTTAATAACTTTATTTAGTTGCGGCGGGGTCCGGGGGCAGCGGGATAGGGGTTAAACAGTTTAGTATAGTGTGGGTGTTTATTGACAGTATACAAATAAAGCTGGGAAAAAGCCGAATATCAGCGAGATCGATGACTGTCAGTTAACAACAGTCCACTGCTCATCGCCCCGTACTTGGTGCTCAGCTTTTTGACAGCTTTTTTGTTTAACTATGGAAAACGTATTCAGGTCCGCGGCAGCGTATTGGTGCCATCAAATGCAGCACAGTTGACGGCTTGATAAGTAGGCCTCATAACTTCAAACTCAACTACCCTGCAAACTAGATGACACCTCTCAGTATAATTAGCCCTAAATGTATCTAGCCAAACCTACTAGCACCCAAACCCTACATGCTAAGAATAACTTAATCTACACTAGAATTTTTACTGTTTAAAAATAAAGATAATCCCTTTATTACTCATTCTCTAGTTTTGCATAACCAACACAGTTATATTAATACACTTTTTACCTCTGTGATTACCTTATATCTAAGCCTCTTTAGACTGCCCCCTTATTTCAGTTCTTTTGACAGACAGTGCTGGCTCCAAGTTAACTCCATGGACGTGAGCACAATGTTATTTATATGGCACACATGAATTATCGTCCTCTAGATGTGGAAAATCTGTAAAAATGCATTCAGATAAGAGGCGGCCTTCAAGGGCTAAGGAATTAGCATATGAGCCTACCTTGGTTTAGCTTTCAACTAAGAATACCAAGAGAACAAAGCAAAATTGATGATAAAAGTAAATTGGAAAGTTGTTTAAAATTGCATGTTCGATCTGAATCATGAATGTTTATTTTTGACTAGACTGTCCCTTTAATCTATGAAAACCCTCCACTGTAAAACAAGCCACACCGAGGGGACCTCCCACACCAAAAATATGACATTAAAGATTATAAATTTGGTATTAACAATAAATAAATAAATTGAAACATTAAAATAAAAACTCAATTTTCTCAACAATGCTAACATGTGATGCCTTTCTCCTTACAGCAATGGGTCTTTGCCATGGGTTAGTTTCATGCATAATGCACAATTTCTCTTACTAGTGGTTCATACACTCACGTGTAAATATAGAGATAACCAAATGTTACCCCCATTTGATAATCTATAACGCATGCAAAAAACAGAAATGAGAAATATGGCTACAGTGTTTGGTGGATAAAATAATATTAAAAACATTTTTTTAACATATTTACAATAAAAAACAATTACATTTATTTGTGTATATATTAAAATAAATACATCAAGATGTAGTAAGTCAAAATATAAGTGCAAATATAAATGCAAATTTGAGTGTTGATGTAAACACAAATAACCAAAATTAATAACAAAAAAGTCTCGAAAAGAAAATTTATGTGAAAATTATATACATAAACTCACTGGCACCCCTTTATTAGGTACACCTTGCTAGTACCGGGATGGACACCCTTTTGCTTTCAGAACTGCCTTATTAGTCCATATTGACATGATAGCATCATGCAGTTGCTGCCGATTTGTCGGCTGCACATCCATGATGCAAGACTCCCATTCCACCACATCCCAAAGGTTCTCTATTGGATTGAGATCTGGTGACTGTGGACCCCATTGGAGTACAGTGAATTCATTGTCATGTTCAAGAAACCAGTTTGAGATGATCTGAGCTTTGTGACATGGTGTATTATCCTGCTGGAAGTAGCCATCAGAAGATGGGTACACTGTGGTCATAAACGGATGCACATGGTCAGCAACACTACTCAGGTAGGCCATGACATTTTAAATAATGCTCAATTGGTACTAAGGGGCCCAAAGTGTGCCAAGAAAATATCCCCCACACCATTTTACCACCACCACCACCCTGAACCGTTGATACAAGGCAGGATGGATCCATGCGTTCAACGCCAAATTCTAACCCTACCATCTAAATGTCTCAGCTGAAATCGAGACTCATCAGACCAGGCAACGTTTTTCCAATCTTTTATAGTCCAATTTAGGTGAGGCTGTGAGAATTGTAGCCTCAGTTTCCTGTTCTTAGCTGACAGGAGTGGCACCCGGTGTGGTCTTCTGCTGCTGTAGCCCATCTGCTTCAAGGTTCAACATGTTGTGTGTTCAGAAATTGTATTTTTGCATATCTTGGTTGTAACAAGTGGTTATTTGAGTTACTGTTTCCTTTCTATCATCTCAAACTAGTCTGCCCATTCTTCTCTGACCTCTGACATCAACAAGGCATGTTCGTCCCCACAACTGCTGCTCATTGGATATTTTTTCTTTTTCGGACCATTCTCTGTAAACCCTAGAGATTGTTGTGTGTGAAAATCCCAGTAGATCAGCAGTTTTTGAAATACTCAGATCAGCCCATCTGGCATCAACAACTATGCCACATTCAAAGTCACTTAAATCCATTTTCTTCCCCATTCCCCAGCAAGTCGTCTTCACCATGTCTGGATGCCTAAATGTATTGATTTGCTGCCATGTGATTGGCTGATTAGCAATTTGTGTTACCAAGCGATTGAACAGGTGTACCTTATAAAGTGGTCGGTGAGTGTATATATGTGTGTGTGTATGTGCATATATCTCTCTTTCTCTATCTTTTTCCTTCAACCAAACCAAGTCAGTTTGTAGAGTGCAGTCCATTTCTGTGTTTTATGTAAATATATATATATATATATATTTATATATATATATTTATATATATATATATATATATCAATACTGTGTATATATTTCTTTCATACAGGTGGTGAGAGTCCATGATACATTCATCCCAAGAGCCCTATAAAATCCCTCCTACCTCACACATACCTCATTTGGGTTTCTCCTCCGAGTACAGTGCTTGTCAGGATGTATATGGGGTATTGTTTAGTGATTCTTTTTTCACCTCATGGTCACAGGAACTTGTCTTTTGCCTCCCTCGGTGGATCTACAATATACTCCCATTCTCTCTGCTGATATTTTTCAGTTCTGGTTTGGATGAGTGCTGCTTTTTTGCTGGTGGATGAGTGTCTTATGGTATCATTTATTAACGTTTAGACACTCTATAGCTATGTTATGGACACTTTTTAGTTTGTATATATATTTGCTAATATATATGGCCCTGGGACAGAATCCTTTACATTATTGCCCTTGCTGTTTTGCACGTGTCTGCTTTTTGGCACATTTAGTCTAAATTTTGTGCTTTTGGGTTTACAAGCAATGGGTAATGTTTGTTGGGTTAGCGCAAGTCCCTTTAGTTTTACTATAGTTACTTTTGCTGATTGGCTGGTTAGTGCACATTCGTCTTTTTATGCGCACACCGGGTTTTGGTGCTAAATCCCTTGTAGTTGTTACTTTTTTTGCGCGCCTTAAATTCATTCTGATGAGCTTTATCTGCCCTTCGGATGTAATATTAATGTATCCTGCTTTGTTTTGCAGTTTGGCTTAGCGCAAATTGTACCTGTGATTTTTTCTAATATGCTATTTAGCAGAGGGTAAGTCATTTCCATTCCTCAAAAGCTCTTTTAGGAGTTTTTAGTGTTTATTGCACTGCTTTGTCATATTGTCATTCTCCTTGTGGAAACAGATTCAGGTGTTGGGAGATGTTGTGAGGTGGTTATGAGATTAAAGGTAAACGGTTTATCTAACAGAATTATTAGCAATGCATAAAAAATGCAGACTAGAGGTAAGGCAAAGTCTCTGTGCAGACAAGTATACAAGATTGATAGCACAGTTCAGATAGTCTCAAACTAAAGGCAGTACACAAAGGCAAAAGGCACAATACAGACAGATGATTCAGTATTGGTAAACTCTGAACTGGTAGTCAGGATACGTAGAGATTCAGGAATGCAGCAATGAGGAAATACAGATGCTGAAAGGACTTGTAAATACTTGGCAAACAGGATACTTGAGTATGCTATAACAAGGAGGGCTGAACACTACAGCTTCCAGGAATAGTGTTACTAGAGCAACCAAGGTAAATACTTTCAGTGCTGTAGACACTTGGCAATCAGGATACTTGAGTATGTTGTAAATAGGAGAACTGAACACCACAGCTTCTAAGACAAGTGTTAACAGAACAGCCAAGGTTAACGCTTGCAGTGCTGTAGACAGGATACAAGATACAGGCAGGAAACATAGACAGTTAGCAATGAGGATACTTCAGTATGTTGTAACATGGATTGCTGAATACCACAGCTTCCAGGAGTTAATAGAACAGCCAAGCCAAAGTTAACACTTGCAGTGTTCTAGACAGGATTCAAGATGCAGGCAGGAAACAAGTGAAAATACCTAGGACAGTCCATCAAGAATATCAGGAAACCAGCCAGATGCCAGAAAATCAGTCCAAAATAAAGCACAGTGCCAAGGGAATAATCCAGAAGAGAAGTCTCAAACGAAGCAGCAGTCAGGCACCAGGAAATTCAACAGATAGACAAGCAGAAGTAAGGCACCACTGGCTCAGTCTGAAGACCTAGTGCTAACTGGAACAAGTCAAAGCAGGGTAAAAAATCTATCTCTACTACCAAATCGGCATGAATGTATGGCCCGGGATCCAGAAGTTCTGGTAGAGGGTTTTAGTTTGTTCTAGATCCCTGGGCTCTGAATGTAGTTTCTCAGCAATATCAAATATGATTCAGAACAAGGCCTCCAAAAAGAAGGTTTTTTTTTCTGTCCAGTGTTCCAAAGAATACTGTAAAATCTCAAGCTTTTTTTCCAGTCGGTCTCAGATCTGGAAGCTATGGAAGTGATTTTTCCAGTTCCATTGCAGGAACAGGGGATGGGATTTTATTCAAATCTCTTTATTGTTCCAAAGAACAAATGAACTTCCAGATCAGTTCTGGATCTAAAAGCTCTAAACAAGTTTGTAAGGATGCCATCTTTCAAAATGGAAACTATTCAGAGTATTCTGCCTTTTATTCAGCAAGGTCAGTTTATGTCCACAATAGATTTAAAGGATGCTTATCTTAAACTTCAAGGGGTAGATTATGTTATTGTAATTCAGGCTTGTAAGCTTGTAACTAGGAGAATCTATCACAAGATCTAGAATTTTGCACTTCTTACAGGATGGTCTGGATAAGAGCCTATCTGCCAGTTCTCCGAAGGGGCAGATTTCTGCTATTCAGTTTTGTTTCACAGGAAGATTGCTAATCTTCCTGATATTCATGGTTTTGTTCAGGCTCTGGTCCGTATTAAACCTGTAATCAAGCTAATTTCTCCTCCACGGAATCTTAACTTGGTGTTAAGGGTTTTGCAGGCTCCTTCTTTTGAATCTATGCATAAGGTGGATATTAAACTGCGTTCTTGGAAAGTGTTATTTCAGCTTTCTCTTCCATTAGAATAGTTTCTGAGTTATTTGCTCTTTCTTGTTATCCCCTTAAATGATTTGTCATCTGGATAAGGCAGTTTTACAGACTTCTTTTGACTTTTTGTCTAAGGTTGTTTCTTCAGACAACTTTAGCAGAGGTATTGTTGTTCCTTCTTTGTGTCCTAATCCCAAGAATGCTTCAGAGGGATATTTGCATATTTTAGACATTTTTAGGGCATTAAAATATTACATTCATGCTACTAAGGACATTAGAAAAACTTCTAGTTTGCCCTTTTATTTTTCTGGTCATAGGAAAGGTTTCTGCTGTTTCTTTGGCCACTTGGTTGAAACTTTCAATTCACTAGGCATACTTGGAGACAGGACAGGATAACTGCTCATTCTCATAGGTCATTTGCCACTTCTTGACCAGATTTTCAAGGCATCTAATTGGTCTTCTTTGCATACTTTTACAAAATTCTACAATTTTGATGCTTTTGCTTCTTCTGAAGCAGCCTTTGGTAGGAAAGTTTTTAAGTAGTTGTCTCGGTCTGATTTTTTGCCTGTTTGACTTATTTTAAGTGCATTAAAAAAATTGGGGTTGTGGATTTAATTTCTCAGTAAATAAAAGATGCTTTTAAATCCCTCCCTTATGTTATTACTTGTGGACTCCAGAGCTTGGGTATTAGTTCCCATGAGAAATGGATTGTGGACTCTCCCCACCTGTATGAAAGAATGAAAGAAGACATCATTTATGATTACCTGATACTTTTTAGGTTTTTTTTAGCATATCTTTCCCTGCTCCTTTTATGGCTTATGTGCGTAAACCTGAGAGGAGTACACTCATTCTTCATGTGTGCTAGTCCAGCATGAGTTATATTAATGTAAGTTATGTATTTAATAAATATAAGATATTAAAAAATATTAATAATTAATGTAAATAATTATTATAGATCTACTTAAAGATTTTAAAAAAAAATCACTTGAATATGTTATACATTTATATCTATAATAATTATTGCTAATATTTGTTAATATTGTATGCGTAATATTTACATAACGCATCTTTAGATAACTAGTTCTTCATGTGCACTAACCCCAGAAGAAAATTAGGGAAAAATGCAACTACGCATCAGTCCCAAAAGGGGGCGCTTCCTAGATATATATACTATATCAGATAAATAAAAAAAAAACAGATGACTCAAAAAATATTAATAATTCCTATAGAATATACATATGATGAGAATAACAAGAATATTTAATAATAATTAATAAAAAATAATAAATAATAAAAAACAAACAAACCAAATGTCCCAAATAGAGTGTTGGCAATATAGTACAAAACAATACAATGTGGTGATAAAGTCTTTGAAATCCAATGGTGTGGCTGCTCTCTGACATAGGATGGTCAATCCCTGGGATGCGATATTCTAAAGGAGAAGAGACACAGAGGCGCAAACATGGCCTAGTACCGTCAGGCAGATGGATATATAAACATTAATAAAGGAGAATGGGTACTCAAACGCAGCGCACTCAATAGTGCTGGTGGGGCAGGCTGGAACATAACAGTGGTCCAGCTCACTGTCAAAGGCACACTGGGCACAATATATCAGAGCTTAGCAGAAATACATCACAGGTGCCTATGAAGGGTTACAAAAGAAGAGCTACCATAGCATGTGAAAACGGAATCCTCACCAAACTCCACAAACCGGCGTGAAGGTATGCCAAATGACATCAAGTGTATCATAAAAAAATATAACTTTCTATTATGATGTACGGAGGTGCTTTTAGTTCATTTGTATGGAGATCTTTATTAGGTTAGGTCATTAATATATATATATATATATATATATATATATATATATTTTTTTTTTTTTTATTTTTTTTTATTTTTTCTTTCCCACTCACATCATGAGTCCTTTTAGTTGGAGTATATCCCACTTTATCTGTGTATAATTCACATTTATTTTTATATATATCTCCAATGCATATTAGAATTAATGCTGCATTTTGGCATTGTTTTATTTTGATTTTTATATCTGTTCGCATCATAATCGATAGTCACATCCTACACATTAGATTTAGTTTCACTTATATCTTGTATTATATATTTTTATTTTTCAGCTAGATTACGAGTTGTGCGTTAAGGTAAAAAAGCAGCGTTAACAGGTCCTAACGCTGCTTTTTCACTACCGCTGCCATTACGAGTCTTGCAGGTTTAGGGGCACCGCACACTTCTTTGGCCTTACTGCAAAACAACATACGTAAACTTCGTAAACCCTTTTTTCTATGGGACTTCCATATCACCGGTATTACGAGTCTGTCCTGGGAGGCCAAAAAGTGAGCGGTACACCCTCTACCTCCAAGATCCCTAACGCATTCTAAAGTCAGTAGTTAAAGTTTTACATTACAACGCTGTAGCATAAAACTCATAACTAAGGTGCTAAAAAGTACACTAACACCCATAAACTACCTATTAACCCCTAAACCGAGGCCCTCCCGCATCGCAAACACTATAATAAAATGTTTAACCCCTAATCTGCCACTCCGGACATCGCCGCCACTATAATAAACATATTAAGCCCTAAACCACCGCACTCCCGCCTCGCAAACACTAGATAAATATTATTAACCCCTAATCTGCCACCCCTAACATTGCCGCAACCTACATTACATTTATTAACCCCTAATCTGCTGCCCTTAACATCGCCGCAACATACATTATATTTATTAACCCCTAATCTGCCGCCCCTAACATCGCCTTCGCCTACCTACATTTATTAACCCCTAATCTGCCGTCCCCAACGTGGCCGCCACTATATTAAATGTATTAACCCCTAAATCTAAGTCTAAACCTAACACCCCCTAACTTAAATATAATTTAAATAAATCTAAATAAAACTTACTAGCATTACCTAAATTATTCCTATTTAAAACTAAATACTTACCTATTAAATAAACCCTAAGATAGCTACAATATAACTAATAGTTACATTGTAGCTAGCTTAGGGGTTATTTTTTATTTTACAGGCAAGTTTGTATTTATTTTAACTAGGTAGAATAGTTACTAAATAGTTATTAACTATTTAATAACTACCTAGCTAAAATAAATACAAATTTACATGTAAAATAAAACCTAACCTAAGTTACACTAACATCTAACCTAACCCTACAATTAAATAAATTCCCTAAATTAAATACAATTAAATAAATTAAATTAATTAGCTAAATCACAAAAAAAAACACTAAATTACAGAAAATAAAAAACAAATTACAGATCTTTAAACTAATTACACCTAATCTAATAGCCCTATCAAAATATAAAAAGACCCCCCAAAATAAAAAAAAACCTAGCCTAAACTAAACTATCAATAGCCCTTAAAAGGGAATTTTGCGGGGCATTGCCCCAAAGAAATCAGCCCTTTTACCTGTAAAAAAAAAAAAATACAAACAATCCCCCAACAGTAAAACCCACCACCCACACAACCAACCCCCCAAATAAAAAGCTAACTAAAAAAACCTAAGCTCCCCATTGCCCTGAAAAGGGCATTTGAATGGGCATTGCCCTTAAAAGGGCATTTAGCTCTATTGCGGCACAAAGTCCCTAACCTAGAAAATAAACCCACCCAATACACCCTTAAAAAAATCCTAACACTAACCCCCGAAGATTCACTTACCGGGTGAAGTCTTCATCCAAGCAGCAAGATGTCCTCAACGAAGCCGGCAGAAGTAGTCCTCCAGACAGGCAGAAGTGGTCCTCTATCTTCATCCTTCTGACGCGGAGAGGCTCCATCTTCAAGACATCCGGCGCGGAGCATCCTCTTCAAACGACGTCTTCTTCTGAATGAATATCACTTTAAGTGATGTCATCCAAGATGGCATCCCTTAGATTCCGATTGGCTGATAGAATTCTATCAGCCAATCAGAATTAAGGTAGAAAAAAACCTATTGGCTGATTTTACCAGCCAATAGGATTGAACTTCAATCCTATTGGCTGATCCAATCAGCCAATAGGATTGAGCTCGCATTCTATTGGCTGATTGAAACAGCAAATAGAATGCCAGCTCAATCCTATTGGCTGATAAAATCAGCCAATAGGATTTTTTCTACCTTAATTCCAATTGGCTGATATCAGCCAATCGGAATCTAAGGGACGCCATCTTGGATGACGTCACTTAAAGTGATATTCATTCGGAAGAAGCCGTCGTTTGAAGAGGATGCTCCGCGCCGGATGTCTTGAAGATGGAGCCGCTCCGCGTTGGAAGGATGAAGATAGAAGATGCCGTCTGGAGGAATACTTCCGGTTTTACTGTTGGGGGGTTGTTTGTTTTTTGTTTTTTACAGGTAAAAGAGCTGATTACTTTGGGGCAATGCCCCGCAAAAGGCCCTTTTAAGGGCTATTGATAGTTTAGTTTAGGCTAGGGTTTTTTTTTTATTTTGGGGGGACTTTTTTTATTTTGATAGGACTATTAGATTAGGTGTAATTAGTTTAAAGATCTGTAAGTAATCTGTTTTTTATTTTCTGTAATTTAGTGTTTGTTTTTTTGTGATTTAGCTAATTTAATTTAATTTATTTCATTGTATTTAATTTATTTAATTGATTTAATTGTAGTGTAGTGTTAGGTGTTAGTGTAACATAGGTTAGGTTTTATTTTACAGGTACATTTGTATTTATTTTAGCTAGGTAGTTATTAAATAGTTAATAACTATTTTGTAACTATTCTACCTAGTAAAAATAAATACAAACTTGCCTGTAAAATAAAAATAAACCCTAAGCTAGATGCAATGTAACTATTAGTTATATTGTAGCTATCTTAGGGTTTATTTAATAGGTAAGTATTTAGTTTTAAATAGGAATAATTTAGGTAATGCTAGTAAGTTTTATTTAGATTTATTTAAATTATATTTAAGTTAGGGAGTGTTAGGTTTAGACTTAGATTTAGAGGTTAATGAATTTAATATAGTGGCGGCGACTTTGGGGGCAGCAGATTAGGGGTTAATAAGTGTAGGTAGGTTGCGGCGACATTGGGGGCGGCAGATTGGGGGTTAATATATATAATGTATGTGGCGCGATGTTGGGGGCAGCAGATTAGGGGTAAATAAGTATAATTTAGGTGTTGGCGATGTCGGGGGCGGCAGATTAGGGGTTAATAAGTGTAAGATTAGGGGTGTTTAGACTCAGGGTTTATGTTAGGGTGTTAGGTGTAAAAGTAAAATGTGTTTCCCCATAGAAATCAATGGGGCTGCGTTACTGAGTTTTACGCTGCTTTTTGGCAGGTGTTAAACTTTTTCTCAGCCGGCTCTCCCCATTGATGTCTATGGGGAAATTGTGTACGAGCACGTACGACCAGCTCAACGCTGAATTAAGCAGCGCTGGTATTGAAGTGCGGTAAGGAGCACAATTTTGCTCAATACTCACTTCTTGCCTAATAACGCCGGGTTTAAAAAAATCTGTAATACCAGCGCTGCAGGTAAGTGAGCAGTGAGAAAAAAATGCTCGTTAGCACTGCACAGCTTCTAACGCAAAACTCGTAATCTGGCTGTATATATTATTTATTTTTATTTTTTCATCAGGTCAGCTAGCACACAGTATCTAATATTAGATACTGGTATGCCCTTATAGTGTTCATTTACATTCATTATTTATTTTATTATTTAGGATAGGTATTAACAGATTTTCCCTAGGGATTATACATTTTTATCACAATCACACTTGTCACCATCTAGTATAGTATAATTTCCAATAGGCTTTATTATAGTCAGATAATGATATGATGTGCTAGTTATATTGCCTTAAGTGTTAGTTGAGGGTTAAGGTCTTTTCAGATGAAACATATTTCACTGGTTGTTATGAGTCACTTTGAGGGCAGGGATCTAGATCAGTAGACCTATCAGATCACTTCCCCTCTGTTGGCCCATACAAGTCACAACACAATTGGGCTGTTTACCACACACCCCCCCCTGTCATGGGAATGTCTCAGCAGGTGCTTACTGCAGTGAAGCAAGTTGTTAGTAAGGGTGCAGGATCACAAGTACACAGTTTATCCTTAGGCTGCCTTAATTTAGTCCCCAGAACATTGCTCGCTCCTCTATGAAGGAACAATTTGGTAATTTTTGGTGGTGTAGTCGTCTTGGATGTAGGCGATGATGTCACCATCTTACTTACATTAGCCACAACTGGCGGCTTTTGATTAGATCATAACTGACACACACCCCCTGTCGGGGGAAGTACCCTGAATTCGAGTGCAATATTATCGTCGCCATAGCTTGTTTAAGCTATCACTATTTACTTTATATAGTAGGTGTCGTTAACAGTAACAGTTACTTTCAATGAATCATATCCATCAAACCAAGATGATATTTATTATTGGCTTGATTTTATATAGGTATATATACCAATGTTAGAATATAAATGTAATTAAAATAGTAATGAGTCAGTGTTCTGGCATACAAATTGAAGGATACCTTACACTTACATACACATTTACTTGCATGATTTAATGTTACTTTCTTAGTGTGTGTATATGTCTCATGACGGGTCAATGTGTCATCACTAATGAGATCTTATATGTATGGGGCCCTATTTTTTGTATATGTAAACATATATTTTTGCACAGATTATCCATTTATTGTTATTTTGGATTTCTACACAGTTTGTATAGATTTTAGTATTAATATATGCTTTTATGTGTTTTTAATGTTCATATGTGTTTTTAATGCTTATATATGTATGCATGGTCACTATTATTGCTGATGTGGGGTCTAAATGATAGCTTCGATTTCCAATAACATTTTCTGGTTTACCTTGATGGCAGTTTACACTAGTTACCATGGCGACCCTAGCAATGGCATCTCACACATAGCTGTGGATAGTTACCAATTAACCAATTGTTCATTTGGACAGCTGTGTTAAATAGCAAGTGTATCAATCATTTCCACACTGAATAGCCTGAGGAAACAGCCCCTGAGAGGCTGAGAAACGTGTTGCTTTGTTTTTAATAAAAAGTTATATGTTTTTATGATACACTTGCAGTCGTTTAGTATACCTTCATCCCGGTTCGTGGAGTTTGGTGAGGATCCAGTTTGCCCAGAGAGTGGTCTGCTGGGCGACTAAGAGGTCTCATCTTGCTAATACTGCACTTGGAGGTGCAGCACCTATTATAAGTGTGACTTTATATCATCTTCACATCTGATTGGACTGTACTAGGCTATGGTAGCTCTTCTTTTGTAACCCTTCATAGGCACCTGTGATGTATTTCTGCTAAGCTCTGATATATTGTGCCCAGTGTGCCTTTGACAGTGAGCTGGACTACTGTTATGTTCCAGCCTGCCCCAACAGCACTATTGACTGCGCTGCGTTTGTGAGTACCCATTCTCCTTTATTAATGTTTATATATCCATCTGCCTGAAGGTACTGGGCCATGTTGGCGCCTCTGTGTCTCTTCTCCTTTAGAATGTGCGCTAACCCGACACCTGGCAACCTGAAGTTTGTTACATATTTTACATTCCTATGATCTTTACATATATATTTAATTATATATTTTTAAAATGATAATGTTAATGTAAAGCATATATCTATATCTATATATCTATATTAATATAGATAAATATTTATTTAAAATAAAAATAATTTCCTGTATGTAAAGAACACTGGATGCTAGCGTGCAAGAGATTATTTTTTTTTCTTTTGCACTCTCCATTGAAGTCTAAGGGGAGAAGAAATTAGCGCGGTTGTGATATCCAAAGTCCTGAAGTTAAAATCTTTACTTCTGGCAAAGTTATTACTCAAGCGAAAGCGCTAGTGTGTCACTTATAATCTGCCCCTATGTTTGTTATAGTTAGTTGTTGGTAGTGCACGTGTTAAGAAATTTGGTTGGATGTACATGGCTTAGGCAAAGTATAAGTGAAAGGGCCTTCATGGAATACAAGAAGACCCATATTGATTAGGACACAAAGGTTTTGACTGCAAAGGTCTCATTGGCCAGTGTAACCAGGTGTCCAGTTTTAAATGGACTGTTCTATATATTTATAAATACATAAATATATAGACTTGGGCATTACTCCACCTACCACTTCCCTGCTCACCCAATGGTTGCTCAGTATTTTTGTAAATGACAGCTGGTAAGCCTAGTAAATAAAAGTAAACAATATTAAGAATTTCCCCAGCAGTTTGTTTGTCACCCTTAAGGACATTTGTATAACGTTAATGTAGTACTAAGGCAAATATCTCCACTATTTGATATTTTGCAGATTGATAAAATAATAACAGATTGTAGTTTTGGAAATGTTTAAGAAATATTCCAAATCTGCAGTGTTGCTAAGATATCATTTACTGTTTTCTTTGTACCTTCTCAACTTCTCAAGTGACAGCCAAACATTTTGTGAAAATATTTAATCAAAGTTAATATATTATTCTAATTCTTAGACAAATATTTCCAATCTGTCAATACAAAGAGACAACTATATCTCAATCTCTTTACATATTCTAATATTTGACTTCTTCCTATAATATTGCTTTCATGTGATTATAGAATTTCTCAGTGTGAAATGTTTATATGATTTATACCCATATAAACAATGTTTGCATATTTATTTATTTTCTTTTTGTGATTGGTCATTTCATTAATTCTACAAAATCAGTACATTAATTGGAAACTTTATTTGAATGTCAGCAGGAATTATAATCTTTAAACATGTATTCTCTGGTGATCAAATTATGAAAATAAAATAACTAGTACTGTGTTATAAATAATAACAATAATAAGAACATACCATTTAAAATGCAGACTATGGCCTCTAGTTATGAAGCCGTCTACTTAGCTGCATTCGACGGCCCAATATGCTCGCCTAAGCTCGCCTACCATCGCCGCCGCGGACCTGAATACGTTCGCCAAAGTTATCAAAAAAGCTGTCAAGAAGCCATGCACCAAGTACAGAGCAATGAGCAGCGGACTGTTGTTAACTGACAGTTATCGATCTCGCTGCTCATCGGCTTCTTTGCAGCTTTTTTGATAGCCTGTCACTAAGCACCCACACTAACTATACTGTTTTACCCCCTAAACCGCCGCTCCTGGAGCCCCCCGCACCTAAATAAAGTTATTACCCCCTAAACCGCCGCTCCTGGACCCTGCCGCAACTATAATAAATGTATTAACCCCTAAACCGCCGCTCCCGGACCCCGCCGCCACCTACATCATACCTATTAACCCCTATCCTGCCCCCCACTAGACCGCCACCACCTATATTAAAGTTATTAACCCCTATCCTGCGGATACCGGACCCCGCCGCAAATAAATAATTGTTTAAGCCCTAAACCGCCGCACCCGGAGCCCACCACCACCTATATTAAAGTTATTAACCCCTATCCTGCCCCCCACTACACCGCCGCAAGCTACATTAATCTCATTAACCCCTAAACCGCTGCTCCCGGACCCCACCGCAACTAAATTAAATGTTTAACCCCTAAACCGCCGCTCCCGGACCCCGCCGCTACCTATATTAAACTTAATAACCCCTAAACCTAAGTCTAACACTAACACCCCTCTAACTTTAATATTATTTTATTAAATCTAAATAAAACTTACTATTATTAACTAAATTATTCCTATTTAAAACTAAATACTTACCTAAAAAATAAACCCTAATATAGCTACAATATAACTAATAGTTACATTGTATCTAGCTTAGGGTTTATTTTTATTTTACAGGCAACTTTTATTTTAACTAGGTACAATAGCTATTAAATAGTTATTAACTATTTAATAGCTACCTAGTTAAAATACTTACAAAATTAGCTGTAAAAAGCTGTTACAATTAAACCTAACACTACACTATCATTAAATAAATTAAATAAATTACCTACAATTATCTAAAATTAAATAAAATAAAATAAACTATAGTACAAAAAATCCCCACTAAATTACAGAAAATAAAAAAAGAATAACAAGAAGTTTAAACTAATTACACCTAATCTAAGCCCCCTAATAAAATAATAAAGCCCCCCAAAATAAAAAAATGCCCTACCCTATTCTAAATTACCAAGTAACCAGCTCTTTTACCAGCCCTTAAAAGGGCTTTTTGCGGGGCATTGCCCCAAAATAATCAGCTCTTTTACCTGTAAAAAAAAATACAACCCCCCAAACCCACCACCCATATACCCCTACTCTAACCCACCAAAACCCCCCTTAAAAAAACCTAATGCTAACCCCCTGAAGATCATCCTACCTTGAGCCGTCTTCACCCAACTGGGCCAAAATCTTCATCCAAGTGGCACAGAGGAGGTTCTTCATCCAGCAGAAGTCTTCATCCAAGCGGCGTCTTCAATCTTCATCCATCCGGAGCGGAGCCATCTTCAAAGGAGCCGACGCAGAGCCATCCTCTTAAACCGACGGACTAACGATGAATGAAGGTTCCTTTAAGGGACGTCATCCAAGGTGGCGTCCCTCGAATTCTGAATGGCTGATAGGATTCTATCAGCCAATCGGAATTAAGGTAGGAAAAATCTGATTGGCTGATTCAATCAGCCAATCAGATTGAAGTTCAATCCGATTGGCTGATCCAATCAGCTAATCGGATTGAGCTTGCATTCTATTGGCTGATTGGAACAGCCAATAGAATGCGAGCTCAATCCGATTGGCTGATTGGATCAGCCAATCGTATTGAACTTCAATCTGATTGGCTGATTGAATCAGCCAATCAGATTTTTCCTACCTTAATTCTGATTGGCTGATAGAATCCTATAAGCCAATCGGAATTCGATGAACGCCATCTTGGATGACGTCATTTAAAGGAACCGTAATTCGTCGTTAGTCCATCGGCCAGGAAGGATGCTCCGCGCCGGAGGTCTTGAAGATGGAGCCGCTCCTCGTCGGATGGATGAAGATAGAAGATGCTGCTTGGATGAAGATGTCTGCCGGTCTGGATGTCCTCTTCTGCCCGGATAGGATGAAGACTTCTGCCAGTCCGGATGTCCTCTTCTGCCCGGATAGGATGAAGACTTCTGCCAGTCTGGATGTCCTCTTCTGCCCCATCGGATGAAGACTTCTGCCCGGCTGGGTGAACACGTCTCAAGGTAGGGTGATCTTCAGGGGGTTAGTGTTAGGTTTATTTAAGGGGGGTTTGGGTGGGTTATGTGGGTGGTGGGTTTTAATGTTGGGGGGGGTTGTATTTTTTTTACAGGTAAACGAGCTGATTACTTTGGGGCAATGCCCTGCAAAAAGCCCTTTTAAGGGCTTGTAAAAGAGCTGGTTACTTGGTAATTTAGAATAGGGTAGGGCATTTTTTATTTTGGGGGGCTTTATTATTTTATTAGGGGGTTTAGATTAGGTGTAATTAGTTTAAACTTCTTGTTATTCTTTTTTATTTTCTGTAATTTAGTGTTTTTTTTGTACTATAGTTTAGTTTATTTAATTTAATTTTAGGTAATTGTAGGTAATTTATTTAATTTATTTAATGATATTGTAGTGTTAGGTTTAATTGTAACTTAGGTTAGGATTTATTTTACAGCTAATTTTGTAAGAATTTTAACTGGGTAGTTATTAAATAGTTAATAACTATTTAATAACTATTGTACCTAGTTAAAATAAATACAAAGTTGCCTGTAAAATAAAAATAAAGCCTAAAATAGCTACAATATAATTATTAGTTATATTGTAGCTATCTTAGGGTTTATTTTATAGGTAATTTTAGTATTTAGTTTTAAATAGGAATAATTTAGTTAATACAAGTAATATTATTTAGATTTATTAAAATAATATTTAAGTTAGGGGGGGTTAGGGTTAGTGTTAGACTTAGGTTTAGGGGTTAATAATTTTAATATAGGTGGCGGCGGTATGGGGGGGCAGGATAGGGGTTAATAAGTTTAATATAGGTGACGGCGGGGTCCGG
>NC_069501.1:150690927-150755927 GCF_027579735.1 Bombina bombina | reverse complement strand
CGTCATCCAAGATGGTGTCCCTCGAATTCCGATTGGCTGATAGGATTCTATCAGCCAATCGGAATTAAGGTAGGAATATTCTGATTGGCTGATGGAATCAGCCAATCAGAATCAAGTTCAATCCGATTGGCTGATCCAATGAGCCAATCAGATTGAGTTTGCATTCTATTGGCTGATCGGAAAAGCCAATAGAATGCAATCTCAATCTGATTGGCTGATTGGATCAGCCAATCGGATTGAACTCGATTCTGATTGGCTGATTCCATCAGCCAATCAGAATATTCCTACCTTAATTCCGATTGGCTGATAGAATCCTATCAGCCAATCGGAATTCGAGGGACGCCATCTTGGATGACGTCCCTTAAAGGAACCGTCATTCTTCAGTTGGACGTCGCCGGAAGAAGATGGGTCCGCGGTGGAGGTCTTCAGGATGGAGCCGGTCGTCATCGGATGAAGATAGAAGATGCCGCTTGGATCAAGATGGTTGCCGGTCCGGATTGCCTCTTCTTCCCGGATAGGATGAAGACTTTGGAGCCTCTTCTGGACCTCTTCAGCCACCAGATGATGGATCGCCAGCCCCCGCTTGGGTTGGATGAAGATTTTGGACCCAGGACGGATCGGTGATACCTGATGAGGTGAAGACAAGGTAGGATGATCTTCAGGGGCTTAGTGTTAGGTTTATTTAAGGGGGGTTTGGGTTAGATTAGGGGTATGTGGGTGGTGGGTTGTAATGTTGGGGGGGGGTATTGTATGTTTTTTTTTTACAGGCAAAAGAGCTGAACTTCTTGGGGCATGCCCCGCAAAGGGCCCTGTTCAGGGCTGGTAAGGTAAAAGAGCTTTGAACTTTATTAATTTAGAATAGGGTAGGGCATTTTTTATTTTGGGGGGCTTTGTTATTTTATTAGGGGGCTTAGAGTAGGTGTAATTAGTTTAAAATTGTTTTAATATTTTTCTTATGTTTGTAGATATTTTTTTATTTTTTGTAACTTAGTTCTTTTTATTTTTTGTACTTTAGTTAGTTTATTTCATTGTAGTTATTTGTAGATATTGTATTTAATTAATGTATTGATAGTGTAGTGTTAGGTTTAATTGTAGGTAATTATAGGTATTTTATTTAATTAATTTAATGATAGTATAGTGTTAGGTTTAATTGTAACTTAGGTTAGGATTTATTTTACAGGTAATTTTGTAATTATTTTAACTAGGTAGCTATTAAATAGTTCTTAACTATTTAATAGCTATTGTACATGGTTAAAATAATTACAAAGTTGCCTGTAAAATAAATATTAATCCTAAAATAGCTACAATGTAATTATAATTTATATTGTAGCTATATTAGGATTTATTTTACAGGTAAGTATTTATCTTTAAATAGGAATAATTTATTTAATAAGAGTTAATTTATTTCGTTAGATTAAAATTATATCTAATTTAGGGAGGTGTTAGTGTTAGGGTTAGACTTAGCTTTAGGGGTTAATCCATTTATTAGAATAGCGGTGAGCTCCGGTCGGCAGATTAGGGGTTAATAATTGAAGTTAGGTGTCGGCGATGTTAGGGAGGGCAGATTAGGGGTTAATACTATTTATTATAGGGTTAGTGAGGTGGATTAGGGGTTAATAACTTTATTATAGTAGCGGTGCGGTCCGCTCGGCAGATTAGGGGTTAATAAGTGTAGGCAGGTGGAGGCGACGTTGAGGGGGGCAGATTAGAGGTTAATAAATATAATATAGGGGTCGGCGGTGTTAGGGGCAGCAGATTAGGGGTACATAGCTATAATGTAGGTGGCGGCGCTTTGCGGTCGGCAGATTAGTGGTTAATTATTGTAGGTAGCTGGCGGCGACGTTGTGGGGGGCAGATTAGGGGTTAATAAATATAATACAGTGTTCGGCGGTGTTAGGGGCAGCAGATTAGGGGTACATAAGTATAACGTAGGTGGCGGTCGGCAGATTAGGGGTTAAAAAAATTTAATCGAGTGGCGGCGATGTGGGGGGACCTCGGTTTAGGGGTACATAGGTAGTTTATGGGTGTTAGTGTACTTTAGAGTACAGTAGTTAAGAGCTTTATGAACCGGCGTTAGCCCAGAAAGCTCTTAACTACTGACTTTTTTCTGCGGCTGGAGTTTTGTCGTTAGAATTCTAACGCTCACTTCAGACACGACTCTAAATACTGGAGTTAGAAAAATCCCATTGAAAAGATAGGATACGCAATTTACGTAAGGGGATCTGCGGTATGGAAAAGTCGCGGCTGAGAAGGGAGCGTTAGACCCTTTTTTGAGTGACTCCAAATACCGGAGTTAGCGTAAAACCAGCGTTAGGAGCCTCTAGCGCTGGTTTTCACGGCTACCGCCAAACTCCAAATCTAGACCTTAGATTCTTGCACCTGGGCCCTGTGGTTTCTAGTTACGCCTCTGACAGGCAGGCAATAAAAAGCCAATTAACAACAGCTGAGAACAGTTAGAGGGCTGTATAAGGCTGCTCTTGTAAGCAAGGTGAGATTCATTTGTATCTCAGACAGTGAAGTAGCAAGACACTGGGGCCTAGATTTGGAGTTCGGCGGTAGCCGTCAAAACCAGCGTTAGAGGCTCCTAACGCTGGTTTTGGCCGCCCGCTGGTATTTGGAGTCAGTGATTAAAGGGTCTAACGCTCACTTTTCAGCCGCGACTTTTCCATACCGCAGATCCCCCTACGCCATTTGCGTAGCCTATCTTTTCAATGGGATCTTTCTAACGCTGGTATTTAGAGTCGTTTCTGAAGTGAGCGTTAGAGCTCTAACGACAAAATTCCAGCCGCCTGAAAATAGCAGGAGTTAAGAGCTTTCTGGCTAACGCCGGTTTATAAAGCTCTTAACTACTGTACCCTAAAGTACACTAACACCCATAAACTACCTATGTACCCCTAAACCGAGGTCCCCCCACACCGCCGCCACTCTATTTAAATTTTTAACCCCTAATCTGCCGACCGCCACCTACGTTATACTTATGTACCCCTAATCTGCTGCCCCTAACCCCGCCGACCCCTATATTATATTTCTTAACCCCTAACTTGCCCCCCACAACGTCGCCGCAAGCTACTTAAAATAATTAACCCCTAATCTTCCGACCGCAAATCGCCGCCACCTACGTTATCCCTATGTACCCCTAATCTGCTACCCCTAACATCACCGACCCCTATATTATATTTATTAACCCCTAATCTGCCCCCCTCAACGTCGCCGACACCTGCCTACACTTATTAACCCCTAATCTGCCGAGCGGACCTGAGCGCTACTATAATAAAGTTATGAACCCCTAATCCGCCTCACTAACCCTATCATAAATAGTATTAACCCCTAATCTGCCCTCCCTAACATCGCCGACACCTAACTTCAATTATTAACCCCTAATCTGCCGACCGGAGCTCACCGCTATTCTAATAAATGTATTAACCCCTAAAGCTAAGTCTAACCCTAACACTAACACCCCCCTAAGTTAAATATAATTTTTATCTAACGAAATAAATTAACTCTTATTAAATAAATGATTCCTATTTAAAGCTAAATACTTACCTGTAAAATACATCCTAATATAGCTACAATATAAATTATAATTATATTATAGCTATTTTAGGATTAATATTTATTTTACAGGTAACTTTGTAATTATTTTAACCAGGTACAATAGCTATTAAATAGTTAAGAACTATTTAATAGTTACCTAGTTAAAATAATAACAAAATTACCTGTAAAATAAATCCTAACCTAAGTTATAATTAAACCTAACACTACCCTATCAATAAAATAATTAAATAAACTACCTACAATTACCTACAATTAACCTAACACTACACTATCAATAAATTAATTAAATACAATTCCTACAAATAAATACAATTAAATAAACTAGCTAAAGTACAAAAAATAAAAAAGATCTAAGTTACAGAAAATAAAAAAATATTTACAAACATAATAAAAATATTACAACAATTTTAAACTAATTACACCTACTCTAAGCCCCCTAATAAAATAACAAAGCCCCCCAAAATAAAAAATTCCCTACCCTATTCTAAATTAAAAAAGTTACAAGCTCTTTTACCTTACCAGCCCTGAACAGGGCCCTTTGCGGGGCATGCCCCAAGAATTTCAGCTCTTTTGCCTGTAAAAGAATAAATACAATACCCCCCCCCCAACATTACAACCCACCACCCACATACCCCTAATCTAACCCAAACCCCCTTAAATAAACCTAACACTAAGCCCCTGAAGATCTTCCTACCTTGTCTTCACCATACCAGGTTCACCGATCCGTCCTGAAGAGCTCCTCCGATGTCCTGATCCAAGGCCAAGCGGGGGCTGAAGAGGTCCATGGTCCGGTCATCATCCAAGCGGGGCAGAAGAGGATCTTCCATCCGATTGAAGTCATCATCCAGGCGGCATCTTCGATCTTCTTCCATCCGGAGCGAAGCGGCAGGATCCTGAAGACATCCAGCGCGGAACATCCATCCGGACCGACGACTGAACGACGAATGACTGTTCCTTTAAGGGACGTCATCCAAGATGGCGTCCCTCGAATTCCGATTGGCTGATAGGATTCTATCAGCCAATCGGAATTAAGGTAGGAATTTTCTGATTGGCTGATGGAATCAGCCAATCAGAATCAAGTTCAATCCGATTGGCTGATCCAATCAGCCAATCAGATTGAGCTCGCATTCTATTGGCTGTTCCGATCAGCCAATAGAATGCGAGCTCAATCTGATTGGCTGATTGGATCGGCCAATCGGATTGAACTAGATTCTGATTGGCTGATTCCATCAGCCAATCAGAAAATTCCTACCTTAATTCCGATTGGCTGATAGAATCCTATCAGCCAATCGGAATTCGAGGGACGCCATTTTGGATGACGTCCCTTAAAGGAACAGTCATTCGTCGTTCAGTCGTCGGTCCGGATGGATGTTCCGCGCTGGATGTCTTCAGGATCCTGCCGCTTCGCTCCGGATGGAAGAAGATCGAAGATGCCGCCTGGATGATGACTTCAATCGGATGGAAGATCCTCTTCTGCCCCGCTTGGATGAAGACTTTGACCGGACCATGGACCTCTTCAGCCCCCGCTTGGGCTTGGATCAGGACATCGGAGGAGCTCTTCAGGACGGATCGGTGAACCTGGTATGGTGAAGACAAGGTAGGAAGATCTTCAGGGGCTTAGTGTTAGGTTTATTTAAGGGGGTTTGGGTTAGATTAGGGGTATGTGGGTGGTGGGTTGTAATGTTGGGGGGGGGGGGTATTGTATTTATTCTTTTACAGGCAAAAGAGCTGAAATTCTTGGGGCATGCCCCGCAAAGGGCCCTGTTCAGGGCTGGTAAGGTAAAAGAGCTTGTAACTTTTTTAATTTAGAATAGGGTAGGGAATTTTTTATTTTGGGGGGCTTTGTTATTTTATTAGGGGGCTTAGAGTAGGTGTAATTAGTTTAAAATTGTTGTAATATTTTTATTATGTTTGTAAATATTTTTTTATTTTCTGTAACTTAGATCTTTTTTATTTTTTGTACTTTAGTTAGTTTATTTAATTGTATTTATTTGTAGGAATTGTATTTAATTAATTTATTGATAGTGTAGTGTTAGGTTAATTGTAGGTAATTGTAGGTAGTTTATTTAATTATTTTATTGATAGGGTAGTGTTAGGTTTAATTATATCTTAGGTTAGGACTTATTTTACAGGTAATTTTGTTATTATTTTAACTAGGTAACTATTAAATAGTTCTTAACTATTTAATAGCTATTGTACCTGGTTAAAATAATTACAAAGTTACCTGTAAAATAAATATTAATCCTAAAATAGCTATAATATAATTATAATTTATATTGTAGCTATATTAGGGTTTATTTTACAGGTAAGTATTTAGCTTTAAATAGGAATCATTTATTTAATAAGAGTTAATTTATTTCGTTAGATAAAAATTATATTTAACTTAGGGGGTGTTAGTGTTAGGGTTAGACTTAGCTTTAGGGGTTAATCCATTTATTAGAATAGCGGTGAGCTCCGGTCGGCAGATTAGGGGTTAATAATTGAAGTTAGGTGTCGGCGATGTTAGGGAGGGCAGATTAGGGGTTAATACTATTTATGATAGGGTTAGTGAGGCGGATTAGGGGTTAATAACTTTATTATAGTAGCGCTCAGGTCCGCTCGGCAGATTAGGGGTTAATAAGTGTAGGCAGGTGTCGGCGACGTTGAGGGGGGCAGATTAGAGGTTAATAAATATAATATAGGGGTCGGCGATGTTAGGGCAGCAGATTAGGGGTACATAGGGATAACGTAGGTTGCGGCGGTTTACGGAGCGGCAGATTAGGGGTTTAAAAAAATATGCAGGTTTCAGCGATAGCGGGGGCGGCAGATTAGGGGTTAATAAGTGTAAGGTTAGGGGTGTTTAGACTCGGGGTACATGTTAGAGTGTTAGGTGCAGACGTAGGAAGTGTTTCCCCATAGGAAACAATGGGGCTGCGTTAGGAGCTGAACGCTGCTTTTTTGCAGGTGTTAGGTTTTTTTTCAGCTCAAACAGCCCCATTGTTTCCTATGGGGGAATCGTGCACGAGCACGTTTTTGAGGCCGGCCGCGTCCGTAAGCAAATCTGGTATCGAGAGTTGCATTTGCGGTAAAAATGCTCTACGCTCCTTTTTTGGAGCCTAACGCAGCATTTGATTAAACTCTCGATACCAGAGTTAAATTTATGGTGCGGCCAGAAAAAAGCCCGCGGAGCGTTAGCAGCCCTTTTACCGCCGAACTCCAAATCTAGGCCTGGGAGAGTTGTCTTGAGTAACCTGTATTTAAATGTCTAATGCTTTATAATAAGAACTTGTAGGATTATAGAAGTTGTGGTTTTGTTCTTAAGCATATGATTCTGTATATGTACTGTTTTGTTTGTCTGCTTACCTGCAAAGGGTGGTTGTTTAACCCTTGAACTACTGAAATTAAAGAATCTTGTTTAAAAGTGAAAACTTGTTTTTGCATTATTCTGTGTGTGTTTAACATTTTCTGGCAAGGTCCACTCTATTACAGATGTATAGAGGGTTAACCAACCCTGCAACCATGATTCGAATAGGGCATGCAATTTTAAACAACTTTCCAATTTACTTTTATCATCAATGTTGCTTTGTTCTCTTGGTATTCTTAGTTGAAAGATAAACCTAAGAGGTTCATATGCTAATTTCTTAGACCTTAGAGGCCGCCTCTAATCTGAATGCATTTTGACAGTTTTTCACCACTAGAGGGTGTTAGTTCATGTGTATCATATAGATAACATTGAGCTAACGCATGTGAAGTTACCTAGGAGTCAGCACTAATTGGCTAAAATGCAAGTCTGTCAAAAGAACTGAAATAAGGGGGCAGTTTGCAGAGGCTTATATACAAGGTAATTACAGAGGTAAAATGTGTATTATTATAACTGTGTTGGCTATGCAAAACTGGGGAATGGGTAATAAAGGGATTATCTATCTTTTTAAACAACAACAATTCTGGTATTGATTGTCCCTTTAATAAAGGAATATTTATTACAAACATATAAGTACATATAAACAGTACATTTATATAAATAACGGAATTAACAAAGAACAAACAGGTTTAAAATAAAAAAGACAAAATATAACAGAACCTAATACTGTTCTAGCATAAATATCTGTCCCAACAGAGAATGGCATGAATTATGGTCACTTATGCTGTAACCCCCCCCCCCCCCCCCCCTCATGTAGAATGGCAATATTGATTTGCTGAATTCAACTCTAACTCAGGCCTGTGTTTTGATAGAAGGCACTGTCTTCTGTCACACTGTGTTGACAGCTTGGCCCATAAAATCACTCTCCTGATAATTTGTCTTAAAAGTTTGACTTTTTAGATAGTGTTCTGATAAAGAGTTGTAAATAGCAAACATGGAACTACTGGACACGCAGAAGTATGCTAATAATCATATATTTATACACATATTAACACACAAATATATATATCTATATAAGCATATACATATATTTTTCAAATTGCTGCCCATGGCTGTGTGAATTACCCCCTTTGCTGCACTAGTTCTCATGCTGTGTCTCACGGCATGAGAGCAAGGCTCCCATTGGAGCTTTCATGCAATGCGAACACATGGTATTACGATCGGAGCACAAGCGCAATTTCGCACTCCACTTGTAATCTGGCCCTTATTGCTACATCTGCATTTGGAAAAAATATGAAATATCACTCAAACTCTATATAACCCTGGTTCATTCTACAGTGCTGTATCTGTTAGCTCCAAATTATGTCTATTATGAAAATTAATCAAAGTTTGCCACAAATAAAACCTTACATGAATAAAAGGATCCAGCACTAACTTAATTAAATTAACTGTAAGCACTAGTTACACCTACTACCAACATGTCCACAGCAGTATTTCTTAAAGTGACAGTCAACACCAGAATTGTTGTTGTTTTAAAAGATAGATAATCCCTTAATTACCAATTCCCCAGTTTTGCATAACCAACACAGTTATAATTATACACATTTTACCTCTGTAATTACCTTGTATCTAAGCCTCAGCAGACTGCCCCCTTATTTTAGTTCTTTTGACAAACTTGCATTTTAGCCAATCAGAGCTGTCTCCATGGTAAATTCACGTGCATGAGCTCTATGTTATCTTTATGAAACACGTATACTAATGCCCTCTAGTGGTGAAAAACTATCAAAATGCATTTAGATTAGAGGCGGCCTTCAAAGTTTAAGAAATTAGCATATGAACCTCCTAGGTTTAGCTTTCAACTATGAATACCAAGAGAACAAAGCAAAATTGGTGATACAAGTTAATTGGAAAGTTGTTTAAAATAACAGGCCCTATTTGAAACATGAAAGTTTTTTTTGGACTTGACTGTCCCTTTAATGAAAGCAACATTTATCAAATTATAATGTCAAGAAGATCAGAAAGCAACATAAATATTTTACAACATATAATGCATCTTCAAATTTAAGGTGTACTAATTAAAGGACCAGTAAATAAAGTAGATTTGCATAATCAACAAATGCATGGTAAAAAGACAATGCAATAGTACTTTGAACTTCAAATGGTAAGAAAAAATAATTTATGACAAATTTCTAAGTTATGTCTATCTCCACTCCTCTTGTATCATTTGACAGCTGTTGACTCAAAAAATGTAAGTATAGAAAGACTGTGCACATTTTCTTAATGGAAGTAAATTGGAAAGTTGTTTAAAATTGCATGCTCTATCTGAATCACAAATGCTACATTTTTACTTGAGTGTCCCTTAAAGGAATGTTCATCCCAAATTACTAGGTAAGACACGGAAGAATACTAGGACCAAGTTCATCAGTTGGATCCATAAAAAGTCTTAGCAATATTTTGCAATAGGTCCAGAAAGCATCCATATTGTAATAATTATATAATAATAATTTGCGATTTATATAGCGCTTTTCTCCCTGTGAGACTCAAAGCCCTTTACAAATATACCAACATAAGACATAAAAGTTAGGAGTTTCTGAAGGTCAGATAAGCGGACTGAATGCCTGATTGGGTCTTTAGCTTTTTTTTAAAAGTCTGTAAGGACGGTGCCTCTCTGATTGCGCACGGTAAAGATTTCCAGAAAGTAGGGGCAGCGTGGCCGAATGCTCTGGAGCCTGAGTTTGTTTATTCTTGGCACTGAGAAGAGGGATGTGTTGGCTGACCTAAGTGAACGGGATGGGATGTAGGGTGTCAGGAGCTCTTTCAGGTACTGTGGGCCTTGGTTGTTTAAGGCTTTGAAGGTCAGCAGACCAATTTAAAAACATGTTCGCCATTTAATTGGAAGCCAATGCAGGGAGTGGAGAACAGGTGTTATGTGGCAGGAGCGAGTTTGATTGGTCAAAAGTCTGGCTGCTGCGTTTTGTACTGTCTGAAGGCGATGGAGTTCTTTTTTTGGGAGGCCCAAGTAAAGTGCATTTCAGTAATCTAGCCTAGAGGATACAAATGCATGGATTAATGTTGGCATATCATCCAGTGGAATTAAGTGTTGTATCCTGGCTATGTTTTTCAGATGAAAGTAGGCAGATTTTATTACGGAGGAAATCTGCTGTTTAGGTATTTAAAATCTATAACAGTCAGTCAATAATTCTAGAACTACAAAAGGTATTATCGGCAATGAGCTTATTAAAAACACATCTTTATTGGTTCATCATATAAAAGAAATATCGCCATATAAAAATATTTACAAATAAATAGTTGGTGGTGTTAGACCACAGTGTCTCACACTTTCTGTCTAAATATGTATATGTATGTGTACATATATAGACATATTTAGAAGTGCATCGGAGCCCTTTACAGTCAAGTAGATGAAAACATATAAAAACATATTTATGCAATATTCTTATTTAATAAAGTGTAAATACTGTGGACCTGATATTGAAAAGATGTAAACTTTGCACTTTCTATTTAGTATTTTATTTTGTGTACAGCAGTGTATTTAGGATTGTGATTTTACAAATTCTGATTATTGTGTAGACTTCACAGAGGCAGAACTCACTGAATTTTCTAAGAAAAGGGGAGGAACTGGACAGCCTTTGAATATAAGGGCCTGTGTATTTACTGTAAATTTTTCACATTACAATATTCTGCACATAGCAGAATGAGTTCTATGTATTTCTAAATAGATATTCATACATTTATATATATATATATATATATATATATATATATATATATATATATATATATATATATATCCTTCCCAAGAACGTAGGCACTCACTGGTCTTTAAACATAATCCATTTATTGATCCATAGAAAAAAGTTACATTAACATGACATTTCGGTACATCGTTGTACCTTTATCAAATGTAGCAAAAGATAGATATTAAAAACTTCCTAAATAACTTACCCCAATCCACAACCTAAATACCCCCAGTGTACACCACATGCCGCCAAATCTCCGTGAGTGTAGTCGGCGTCTGACGTCATCAAGGCACGTTGGACTATGCGCCCTGTGAGATCGTAGAGCCGAAGTTGCTATAGCAACATGTAAACATAACACGGTTCATACGGTGGCGCTGGTGTAACTCTGTGCAGCTATGTCAACTCCAAGTTATACAGCGTTATATGTTTATAATGTGAAGCACATCCACACATATTACATCTGAGTAAAAAAATATCCAAAAATCTGTAATAGTAGATCCAGCACCTACATGACAGCGCAGTATACAGGGAGATGACAGACTAAAAACTAAACTATGTACATATGTGTATCAATGCAACATTACTATCAATCCTAAAATCTGTAATAGACCTGTGTGTATTTATATGCCATAGCATCAATTAACAGTATCTAATTACATATATAGGAAAAACTGCCGGTTTACATTCATACCTAATTGTCATATGGTAGAAACATAGGAACAAACGTGAGGGCCATTATGAGCCATGTAAAGTCCATATGAGCACTTGCAGGTTGGAGGTGATTGCAGATATATTATTAAAAAGATGTGTGATGTTTCAATAGAAAGGACTAAAGTCCAGAGAGGTGTTAAGGCCATATGGAGAGATGGTATTCAGTCTGTAGATCCACTTGGTTTCACATTGTAGTAGAAGATTTCCTCTGTCACCGCCCCTTGGCAGGGGGGGTATGTGATCAATAAGCATCGTGCGTAGGCTAGAGACCGCATGTTTGTGCTGAAGGCAGTGCCTTGCTACTGGCTGATCAGATTCACCAGTGTGAAGGGCCTCACATATCGCACATCGATGATTCGCCATGCGTTCAGGAAAAGTTGTTACGGTTTTGCCAATATAGACACTGGAACATGGGCAAATGATCATATACACTACATATATGCTAGTGCATGTTAGACGATGCCTGATGTCAAACCTGTGGTTGTTATGAGGGTGCTGGAAGGAGTTGCCCCTAAGCATACCATTACAGGTAACACATCCCGAACAGGGAAAACAGCCCATCTTTGTAGGCTTGAGCCAGGTATCCTTTTTGTAATTTCTCATCGGGTCTGATTTGACCAGTATATCCCTTAGATTCCTTGTTCTTCGGTATGCTATTCTGGGGGCAGAGACCCTCCCAAATGGTAGCGTAGGATCACAACTTATAACTGGCCAGTGTCTCCGGACCGCCTTAGTAAGATGTCTGGAACTTGGTGTATATGTGGTAACCATGTTGATCTGTTCAGGGTCAGACTTTATAGTACGTTTCTTCTTTCCTGACTTGGTAGGATCCATGAGGTCATCCTGTGCCTTTTTAAACATCTCCTTTGCGTAGCCCCTCTCCACTAATTTGGCATTCATCTCCTCAAGCTGTTTTTGCATCATAGGCAACTCACTGTTGTTCCTGATGACACGAGTGAGTTGGGAGGTGAGAATCCCCTTCTTTTGGTGCATCGGTTGGCTTAGTGTAAAGAGAGGTGCCAAAACGAGTTACACCCTCTGCATCAACCTTGAAAATAGTGAGATCCAAGAAATGTACAGATGCTACGCTATATTCCAATTTGAATCTAATGGGACTGACCATGGTGTTCAAATGTGACACCCACTCAAGCAATGCAAATTCACCCCCTCTCCACACTAAAAACACATCATCTATGTATCGCGTGTAGTACATGATGTTACCATTCTCGTGTGGCCACATCAATTCACACTCGTACCACGCCATGTAGAGGTTTGCATAAGTGGGTGCCACATTCGAACCCATGGCCGTACCAGCTATCTGTAAAAAGTAGTCACATTCAAATTTGAAATAATTTTTCTCGAGGCAATATGTCAACATCTCACAAAGAAATTCAATGGGTGGACCATTGTAAAATACATTACCAGCCACCATGGACCTGACAGCCTCCACACCCTCATGATGAGGTATAACCGTGTAGAGGCTGTCCACATCCATGGTGACCAGCATGTCATCATCGTGTAGGTCAGCATATCCCTTGAGAATACGAATCATGTCTGGAGAGTCCTTTAAGTAGGACTCAGTATGCTTAACAACCTCTTGGAGGTGCGAGTCAATGTATATGGCCAAACTGGATAATATTGATCCCCTGGCAGACACAATAGGTCTGCCAGGTGGATTTTGCAAAGTTTTGTGCACCTTTGGTAGTAAATAGAGCACAGGTACCTTTGGATGATCAGTGATAAGAAATGTGAGTTCTTGTTCACTGAGTATACCTGCCTCAAAGCCATTCTGTAAAAATCTGTCAATAACCTTTTTATATGTTGTCGTGGGGTTACTGGATAATTTTGTGTAAGTGTGACTATCATTCAGTTGTCTCAGTGCTTCATTTCTGTAATCAGTATAATCCAAAATGACAACTGATCCGCCCTTATCAGCCGGGCGGATAATGATAGATGTGTCATTTTTTAAGTCTATCAATGCCTGTGATTTAGATTTACTCATATTGGAATATATTCTTTGTCGTGGTATCTGCTTAATGTCATGACTCAAAGCACGTGTATATCCCCTGATAGAGTTATGTGTATTGGCTGGTTCAAATGTAGATCTTTTCTTAAACGGGGCAGGGACATATGTATCATTTCTAAAATGATCTCTAAGTTTCAATTGCCTCTGTAATTTGTGTACATCAACCAGCATATCAAAAGAGTCCATTTTAGGAGTCGGTATGAACGATAGACCCCGATTCAATAAAGATATTTCTGCTTCACTGAGGTGTCTATTGCTTAGATTAAATATAATATCTACTTTTTCCTTGCTGGTTGTTTTTTTGTTGTGGCCCCCCCTTCTGATCTTTCTTCCCTCTCTTCTCTTCTTATACTGGGAATGGATGGGGGTTTTGCTGCTGAATGTTTCGCCACTCCTAAAAAAGATTGTGGATGTTCTGTAGAATCTGTATTAGTTTGGCTAGAAATGGTGCCTTCTGGGCCTGAGGAATCTCCTCCACTGCTGTCTACTATACTTAGTGTGTTCCTGGGGCGCAAATTACGGCGCCGTCTATTATGTAAAGGGTCATCTTTCCCATGCAGCCATTTATATACACGTTTTTCCCTATAATCAGTTTCTACACTATTAAGCTTTTTGTTCTTAAATGCAATGAGATCACTATGGTACTTACTGACTAAAATTTCCAGTTTGGTAACCCAATCCTGACTCTTATCCTCCAACAGGATGTGCATGCTATTCTGTTTAATAATCTCAGTTTCAATTTTTATTTTATTCTCCAACCTAGTGACCTCCTCTATCACCAATAGTATAAGCTCATAGGAGCACTTGTTTAGCACAGAGCACCACCTCCTGCAGAATTCTACATTGTTACGGCCTAGGGTAGGTATGTTTTTTACCCTAAATTCCCTAGGGATATATTTCTTCCTATGATACCCAGATAAAAAAACTGCATGGAGATGGTAATCTATTTGTTTTCTCCTTAAATTCAACAATTTATGGTAAATATTAATAGGGGTGTCACCCCCCCAACTCACTCAGTTCATCGCTGATTCTGATTCTCTCTGCATCATCATCCGTGAAGGCCAATGGTTCTGTATTGAAGTCTTCATCATGATAAAGATTATCAAAGTGTGCTGATCTTTAACAAATATTGACAGTTAATGTATAGAATGAAAGCCGGCAGAGAAAATATCACATATGGAAAAACATAGATTAATGTGCAAATGATACACCACCAATCACAATGGTTAAAAACAGGTGAAAGTCAGAAGTGAAGTTCTAATATCACTGGTAAAATATCCTTAAACAACTTGTACAATGTCCACAGTTCATGTGTATATAAACAGTTGCTTATCCCAAATGCAAATGCATAAATACAGTCCAAGTTAAGGACAGCACTATCTTACACGATCCAGCTGCCAAGGTGCACTACAAACCAATAATGTGTATCCTTCCCAAGAACGTAGGCACTCACTGGTCTTTAAACATAATCCATTTATTGATCCATAGAAAAAAGTTACATTAACATGACGTTTCGGTACATCGTTGTACCTTTATCAAATGTAGCAAAAGATAGATATTAAAAACTTCCTAAATAACTTACCCCAATCCACAACCTAAATACCCCCAGTGATAAGGGCGGATCAGTTGTCATTTTGGATTATACTGATTACAGAAATGAAGCACTCAGACAACTGAATGATAGTCACACTTACAAAAAATTATCCAGTAACGCCACGACAACATATAGAAAGGTTATTGACAGATTTTTACAAAATGGCTTTGATGCAGGTATACTCAGTGAACAAGAACTCACATTTCTTATCACTGATCATCCAAAGGTACCTGTGCTCTATTTACTACCAAAGGTGCACAAAACTTTGCAAAATCCACCTGGCAGACCTATTGTGTCTGCCAGGGGATCAATATTATCTTGTTTGGCCATATACATTGACTCGCACCTCCAAGAGGTTGTTAAGCATACTGAGTCCTACTTAAAGGACTCTCCAGACATGATTCGTATTCTCAAGGGATATGCTGACCTACGCGATGATGACATGCTGGTCACCATGGATGTGGACAGCCTCTACACGGTTATACCTCATCATGAGGGTGTGGAGGCTGTCAGGTCCATGGTGGCTGGTAATGTATTTTACAATGGTCCACCCATTGAATTTCTTTGTGAGATGTTGACATATTGCCTCGAGAAAAATTATTTCAAATTTGAATGTGACTACTTTTTACAGATAGTTGGTACGGCCATGGGTTCGAATGTGGCACCCACTTATGAAAACCTCTACATGGCGTGGTACGAGCGTGAATTGATGCGGCCACACGTGAATTGATGCGGCTACACGCGATACATAGATGATGTGTTTTTAGTGTGGAGAGGGGGTGAATCTGCATTGCTTGAGTGGGTGTCACATTTGAACACCATGGCCAGTCCCATTAGATTCAAATTGGAATATAGTGTAGCATCTGTACATTTCTTGGATCTCACTATTTTCAAGGTTGATGCAGAGGGTGTAACTCGATTTGGCACCTCTCTTTACACTAAGCCAACTGACCGCAACTCCTTGTTGGATGCGAGGAGCTTTCACCCTCTGCACCAAAAGAAGGGGATTCTCACCTCCCAACTCACTCGTGTCATCAGGAACAACAGTGAGTTGCCTATGATGCAAAAACAGCTTGAGGAGATGAATGCCAAATTAGTGGAGAGGGGCTACGCAAAGGAGATGGTTAAAAAGGCACAGGATGACCTCATGGATCCTACCAAGTCAGGAAAGAAGAAACGTACTATAAAGTCTGACCCTGAACAGATCAACATGGTTACCACATATACACCAAGTTCCAGACATCTTACTGAGGCGGTCCGGAGACACTGGCCAGTTATAAGTTGTGATCCTACGCTACCATTTGGGAGTGTCTCTGCCCCCAGAATAGCATACCGAAGAACAAGGAATCTAAGGGATATACTGGTCAAATCAGACCCGATGAGAAATTACAAGAAGGATACCTGGCTCAAGCCTACAAAGATGGGCTGTTTTCCCTGTTCGGGATGTGTTACCTGTAATGGTATGCTTAGGGGCAACTCCTTCCAGCACCCTCATAACAACCATAGGTTTGACATCAGGCATCGTCTAACATGCACTAGCATATATGTAGTGTATATGATCATTTGCCCATGTTCCAGTGTCTATATTGGCAAAACCGTAACAACTTTTCGTGAACGCATGGCGAATCATCGATGTGCGATACGTGAGGCCCTTCGCACTGGTGAATCTGATCAGCCAGTAGCAAGGCACTGCCTTCAGCACAAACATGCGGTCTCTAGCCTACGCACGATGCTTATTGATCACATACCCCCCCTGCCAAGGGGCGGTGACAGAGGAAATCTTCTACTACAATGTGAAACCAAGTGGATCTACAGACTGAATACCATCCCTCCATATGGCCTTAACACCTCTCTGGACTTTAGTCCTTTCTATTGAAACATCACACATCTGTTTAATAATATATCTGCGATCACCTCCAACCTGCAAGTGCTCATATGGACTTTACATGGCTCATAATGGCCCTCACGTTTGTTCCTATGTTTCTACCATATGACAATTAGGTATGAATGTAAACCGGCAGTTTTTCCTACATATGTAATTAGATACTGTTAATTGATGCTATGGCATATAAATACACACAGGTCTATTACAGATTTTAGGATTGATAGTAATGTTGCATTGATACACATATGTACATAGTTTATTTTTTAGTCTGTCATCTCCCTGTATACTGCGCTGTCATGTAGGTGCTGGATCTACTATTACAGATTTTTGGGTATTTTTTTACTCAGATGTAATATGTGTGGATGTGCTTCACATTATAAACATATAGCGCTGTATAACTTGGAGTTGACATAGCTGCACAGAGTTACACCAGCGCCACTGTATGAACCGTGTTATGTTTACATGTTGCTATGGCAACTTCGGCTCTACGATCTCACAGGGCGTATAGTCCAACGCGCCTTGATGACGTCAGACGCCAACTACACTCACAGAGATTTGGCGGCATGTGGTGTACACTGGGGGTATTTAGGTTGTGGATTGGGGTAAGTTATTTAGGAAGTTTTTAATATCTATCTTTTGCTACATTTGATAAAGGTACAACGATGTACCGAAACGTCATGTTAATGTAACTTTTTTCTATGGATCAATAAATGGATTATGTTTAAAGACCAGTGAGTGCCTACGTTCTTGGGAAGGATACACATTATTGGTTTGTAGTGCACCTTGGCAGCTGGATCGTGTAAGATAGTGCTGTCCTTAACTTGGACTGTATGTATATATATATACCTATATATAACCAAAATACCATCAGATATATGTAGAAATATGTATTTATGAATAAATATAGCATATTCTTCTATGTGAAGAACATTGGAATGTGAAATATGATTTTTTTTCATTTTGAGTTAGCGCACTTGAGAATATGCAATCGTGTTTGCGCACATGCAGGGTGTTAGGTTTTGTTCCCACTTTTTTCTCTGACTTCTATAAGGGAAAACGCTATTGTGTTTGATATGATAAGTTTAACTTTTTCTGGGGGTTGGGTTAGCGTGCAAGTGAATACCGTTTACATTTCACTTGTACTATGAGCGCTACCCGACGCAAGCAAAAAGCTTACTTCTAGCGGAATTAGTGCTCGAACTGGAGCGCTAAACACTATTACACTTGTAATATGGCCTTTAGTTGGAAGTTTTCCTTAGTTTGGCCTTATTGCTTTACTTCACCTGCTAAAGTATATTATCCTAAATCTGTCACATACTTGACAAATTAAATTGCTGGCCAAAAGCTTGAGCTATTGAGTATTTTGCAGATCTTATGTTCTCTTTTTACTTATTTTTCATTACTCAGAGGATTGTAATAGTCATATGGATCGTAGGCATTTGATCCAAGATGAAATCATTGTTGAATGAGCAACACAAGTATTTTTCTCCGGGAAAACATATTAATCTCATGCTGTTAGCATAATTAACCAATTCATTGTTTTGACATTTGGTTTAAAGAGAAAAAAGGTTACAATTTATTTTACAATGTGAATTATGAAGTTCAACATACAATATTAGATTACAATTCTAAGTAACTATCTTAATAAATATATTTTCCTTTATTGCATTTTACATTTTATGAGCTCATCCTTTGTCATAATGATTTTGACACTGAATAAAAATGACAACTTCCTAAAACTTAGAGGCAGAATTATAAAAGGGTGAATGCCCTTATTTGTTGCAGACTGTTTCCTAAACAGGATAAATAACCCACACTAAATAACCCACACTAAAAGCTCTATATAAACTTTAATGCTGTAACACTCTGTAAAAAAATAGCCTTTAAGCTACAGCAAGGAATTTTCCAATGTAATTGCAATTCAATTGAGGAAAGTGTAGGAGAGAGCTAAGCCCACTAAGTGGAAAAAAATAGAAGAAATATGTGGAAAGTAAACAGTTCAACCACTTAAGTTTACACATGTCTACAAGCATTGATAAGTCTATGGTAAATCACTTTTTCCAGAGTAGGGTTAGTTTGCACCTGTAGAGATGATTTTACAAGTTGATTATAGGTTGCGCTCGAGCAAAAACTGAAACTGCACTAGAATATTTAGCGACATCTGAAGTAAAGTGTAAGGGTTTAAAAAATGTGTTAACAAAACACATAAAAAAGATATTAAAATAAAGTATTGCGCTCAAATATATCATTTTTATTAAAAAATATTTAAATAATGATAAGAAGGTTTTAAAAGGGTCAAAAAGGGATATGGTATGTGGCAAAGTGTTTGACTGTAAAGGGCTCTTTTGTGTGTGTGTATACAGTATATTATATAAAACCACACTTTAAAGCACTCAAATGAGTTAAAGCTTCTAATTTATAACAAACCAACTACCAATCCAGTTAACAGAAATCAGAACCCAATCAAGAAACACTCGGCTAGATTACGAGTCTTGTGTTATGAGTAAAAAAGCAGCGTTAAGCGTTATTACGAATCTTGCAGATTTAGGGGCACCGCACACTTTTTTGGCCTCACCGCAAATCAACTTACGCAAATTGCGTATAGTCTATTTTCAATGGGGCTTCCATAGCGCCGGTATTACGAGCTTGTCCTGGGAGGCCAAAAAGTGAGCGGTACACCCTATTCCATCAAGATTTGTAACTCATTCTAAAGTCAGTAGTTATGAGTTTTACACTACAAAGCTATAGCATAAAACTCATAACTAAAGTGCTAAAAAGTACACTAACACCCATAAACTACCTATTAACCCCTAAACCGAGGCCCTCCCGCATTTTAAAAAATAAAATACAATTATTAACCCCTGATCTGCCGCTCTGGACATCGCCACCACTAGAATAAACATATTAACCCCTAAACCGCCGTACTCCCGCCTTGCAAACATTAATAACTGAATAATTCCTATTAAAAATAAATACTTACCTATAAAATAAACCCTAAGCTAGCTACAATATAACTAATAGTTATATTGTAGCTAGCTTAGGGTTTATTTTCATTTTACAGGCAAGTTTGTATTTATTTTAACTAGGTAGAATAGTTATTAAATAGTTATTAACTATTTACTAACTACCTAGCTAAAAATAAATACAAATTTACCTGTAAAATAAAACCTAACCTAAGTTACACTAACACCTAACACTACACTACAATTAAATAACTTACCTAAATTAAATACAATTAAATAAATTAAATACAGTTAGCTAAATTACAAATAAAAACAAACACTAAATTACAGAAAATAAAAAACAAATTACAAGCTATTTAAACTAATTACACCTAATCTAATAGCCCTATCAAAATAAAAAAGCCCCCCCCCCAAAATAAAAAAACCCTAGCCTAAACTAAACTACCAATAGCCCTTAAAAGGGCCTTTTGCGGGGCATTGCCCCAAAGAAATCAGTTATTTTACCTGGAAAAAAATACAAACAACCCCCCCAACAGTAAAACCCACCACCCACACAACCAACCCCCCAAATAAAACCCTAACTAAAAAAACCTAAGCTCCTCATTGCCCTGAAAAGGGCATTTGGATGGGCATTGCCCTTAAAAGGGCATTTAGCTCTATTGCGACCCAAAGCCCTAACCTAAAAATAAAACCCACCCAATAAACCCTTAAAAAGGCTGTGCCAGCTCAATCCTATTGGCTGATTGCATCAGCCAATAGGATTTTTTCAACCTTAATTCCGATTGGCTGCTAGAATTCTATCTGCCAATTGGAATCGAAGGGACGCCATCTTGGATGACGTCACTTAAAGGAACCTTCATTTGTCGGGTAGTCGTCGGAAGAAGAGGATGCTCCGCGTCGGATGTCTTGAAGATGGACTCGCTCCATGCCGGATGGATGAAGATAGAAGATGCCGTCTGGATGAAGACTTCAGCCCGTCTGGAGGACCACTTCTCCCGGCTTGGATAAAGACTTCTCCCGGCTTTGTTGAGGACTTCTCCTGGCGTCGTTGAGGATGGATATCGGATCTTCAAAACTGTAAGTAGATCTTCAGGGGTTAGTGTTAGGTTTTTTTAAGGGGTTATTGGGTGGGTTTTATTTTTAGGTTACGGCTTTGGGCCGCCCTTTTAAGGGCAATGCCAATCCAAATGCCCTTTTCAGGGCAATGGGGAGCTTAGGTTTTTTTAGTTAGGGTTTTCTTTGGGGAGTTAGTTGTGTGGGCGGTGGGTTTTACTGTTGGGAGGGTTGTTTGTATTTTTTTTTTAGGTAAAAGAGCTGATTTCTTTGGGACAATGCCCCGCAAAAGGCCCTTTTAAGGGCTATTGGTAATTTAGTTTAGGCTAGGGTTTTTTTTCTTTTGGGGAGGCTTTTTTATTTTGATAGGGCTATTAGATTAGGTGTAATTAGTTTAAATATCTTGTAATTTGTTTTTTATTTTCTGTAGTTTAGTGTTTGTTTTTTAATTTAGCTAATTGTATTTAATTTATTTAATTGTTTTTAATTTAGGTAATTTATTTAATTGTAGTGTAGTGTTAGGTATTAGTGTAACATAGGTTAGGTTTATTTTACAGATAAATTTGTATTTATTTTAGCTAGGTAGTTATTATATAGTTAATAACTATTTAGTAACTATTCTACCTAGTTAAAATAAATACAAACTTGCCTGTAAAATAAAAATAAACCCTAAGCTAGATACAATGTAACTATTAGTTATATTGTAGCTAGCTTAGGATTTATTTTACAGGTAAGTATTTATTTTTAAATAGGAATTATTTAGTTATTAATAGTAGGTTTTATTTAGATTTATTTTAATTATATTTAAGTTAAGGGGTGTTAGGGTTAGACTTAGATTTAGGGGTTAATAAATTTAGTATAGTGGCGGCGACGTTGGGGGTGGCAGATTAGGGGTTAATAAATGTAGGTGGCGGTGATGTTAGGGGCGGCATATTAGGGGTTAATACTATTTAACTAGTGTTTGTGAGGCGGGCGTGCAACGGTTTAGGGGTTAATATGTTTATTATAGTGGCGGCGATATCCGGAGCGGCAGATTAGGGGTTAATAAGTATAAAGTAGGTGTCAGCGATGAGGGGGGGCGGCAGATTAGGGGTTAATAAGTGTAAGATTAGGGGTGTTTAGACTCGGGGTTCATGTTAGGGTGTTAGTTGCAAACATTGCAACAAACACATTTTGTTTCCCCCTAGGACTCAATAGGGCTGCGCTACAGAGCTTTACACTGCTTTATTGCAGGTGTTAGACTTTTTCTCAGCCGGCTCTCCCCATTGATGTCTATGGGGAAATTGTGCACAAGCACGTACAACCAGCTCACCATTGACTTAAGCAGCACTGGTATTGGAGTGTGGTATGGAGCTCAATTTTGCTCTACGCTCACTTCTTGCCTGATAACGCCGGGTTTCTGAAAACCTGTAATACCAGCGCTGTAGGTAAGTGAGCGGTGACAATAACGTGCAAGTTAGCAACGCACCCCTCATAACACAAAACTCGTAATCTGGCCGTTAGTGTGCAAAAAGAACAGCATGTGCAAAAAAGGACTAAACGTCCTTAACACCCAAGTATGTGAAAACATATACAACATATACTCAAAAAGCTTGTAATATGGCCCATCAAAGCAATAAAAGATTGCATGATATATTTCAGCATGAACACACTTGGACCGCTATTCAGATGTTTAGTAAGGTCACTGTAACAATGAAAGTCATAAGCCACCTCCTCTAAATTCTGTCATATCACAAGGGCCTATCATAACACAGGTAGAAGAGAGCCTCCCCTTTTACATAAAATGGGAGAACCAATATGCAGAACTGCATAGCTAATCTGCATGATCACATGACATTGCACCGTCTGCAGTATAAGCAGCTTACGTGTTCAACTAGTGATCGAGGTTGATAGCCTTTATTCTTTGTTTCAAAATAAAAAGTTAACACAGATAAACAATAGAAGCTACCCCAAATACTGCTTACACAATATACTTAATTCATCCGTAGAGGCCATCATCGCAATATTTTTCTTAAAGAGTTAGTTCACATTTACTTAAAGGGATAATTTTCTTAAAGGGAGGATTTTCTCAAAAGAAAACTATTTGATTTGTATCCCATTCAAGTGTAGTCATGCAAGTACATCATGAAGTTGATCTACCAAAATGTATGTGTACAACCTACAGAAAAAAAACAACTGTATTAGTAATGTTCCACACAAAGGCCCCAAGTTTACTTTAAATAAAAAAAGTATACAATTGTAAGTCCTTTAAAAAAAGTTAAAAATAAATCAAATAAAACAAAAAATTTCTAATAAAATTTTTTTAAGAAAAAATGTTTTTGGAAAAACATTATGGAGACAAAAATATTCCTGACTGAAAGTAAGTCTCACGTGAGATATGTCTAAATATACTTTACAAACACTGCCAACCCAGGGCTCGTTTCCATTGAGCCGTAATTAGGTTTGCGTGCGCTCACAAAACAATAAAAATGCTGTCAGAAGCAATATCGTTCACTGACTGCTTCCAACAGCCCGTTTTACCTCAATTCGGCAACTGGACTTCAGCTGTCGAAAACATTTTCGTGTCCCATAGAAAGTATTAGAAGCTGCTAATCTATAAATAATACCAAGTCTCCAATGACAGCGCAAACCGTTAATACACTGTCGGTGGCTGTCGATACATTGAGAACAATTATACCTAGCTCAACTAGGTGTAAAATAGGAAAACTGAGCTTTTTGAGACCTATTTCCCATTGAAATCTTAAAACCTGCCTCCCAAAAATAAACCGACACATCAAAACCCCTCTAGCCACCATCCCCCCACTTCACAACTAATAATAAAATGTATTAACCTCTAAACCGCCATCCTCCCACATCGCACTAATAATAAAATGTATTAACCTCTAAACTGCCATCCCCTACATCGCAAATAACAATAAACGGTATTAACCATTAAACCGCCACCCCCCCCACAAAGCAAAGTACCTAATAAAAGTATTAACCCCTAATCCGCCATTCCCCTACAATGCAAAGTACCTATTTAACCTATTAACCCATAAACCGCCATCCCCCAACAACTTAAAGTATTAATCTAATCACTAAGACCCCTAACCTAACACCCCCTAAGTTAACCCCCATTACATAAAATAAAAAAGACTATTAAACTAATAAATTAATTGAAATACTTAAATTAAAAATCCTAAGCTAAAAATAAAATCAAAAAGCCTAACATTACATAAAAATAAAACCTAAGATTTAATTTAAATACAAAATCGAAGATTACATAAAATAAAAACATCTAAGATCACAAAAAATAAAAAAATATCTAAGAATACACAAAAAACTAAATTATCCAAAATATTTTTTTAAACCTAATCTAATACCCCTAAAAAACAAAAAAGCCACCCCAAATTAAAAACACATATCTAAGACTAAACTACCAATAGCCCTTAAAGGGGCCTTTTGTAGGGCATTGCCTTAAAGCGATCAGCTCTTTTACCTAAAAAAAATAAAAACAGTAAAATAACCCCACCCACCCGACCCCCAAAATAAAAAAGATTTAACTCTATAAAAATCTAATCTACCCATTGCCCCTTAAGGGGTATTTGTATGGGCATTGCTCTTAAAAGGGTAATCTGCTCTTTTGCTGCCCACTAAAACTTGCCTAATCTAAATAAAAAAAACACCCCATAAAATAAAAAACAACAGCACTCTAACCCCAAATAATGTACTCACTGTTTCTGAAGTCCGGACATCCATCTTCATCCAGGTGGCGACATCTTCATCCAGCGCGGGGAGACCTATCATCTTCCCGAAGGTGTGGAGCGGTCTTCTAATCTGTGGAGCAGTTTTCGGTAGCAGCTCGGTCATCCGACGTGGAGACTCCTCTTCATGCGATTGCCCGCCGCACACTGAAGCTTGAATGCAAGGTACCTGTTTTATATTGGGGTACCTTGCATTCCTATTGGCTGAAAAAATCAAAACAGCCAATAGGATGAGAACTGCTTAAATCCTATTGGTTGTTCAAATCAGCCAATAGGATTTAAACAGCTCTCATCCTATTGGGTGATTTGAAATTTTCAGCCAATAGGATTGCAAGGTACCCCAATCTAAAACAGCTACCTTTCATTCAAGCTTCAGTTTTTGGCGGATGATCGCATGAAGAGGAGTCTCGATGTCAGAAGACCGCTCCACGCATCGGAAGACTGCTTTGCACCTCCGGGAAGAAGATAGAAGATGTTTATTTTATGTAATGGGGTTGACTTGGGGGGTGATATGTTAGGGGACTTAGTAATTAGATTAATACTTTGCATTGTGCGGGGATGGCGGTTTAGGGGTTAATAGGTTAAATAGGTACTTAGTGTTGTGGGGGGGATGGTGGATTAGGGGTTAATACTTTTATTAGGTACTTTGCATTGTGGGGGGGTGGCGGATTAGGGTTTATTAGTTTAAATAGATACTTTGCATTGTGGGGGGATGGCGGTTTAGTGGTTAATACATTTTATTGTTAGTTTCCATATGGGGGGGTGGTGGTTTAGGGGTTAATAATGTAATTTGATGCTTTGCGTTGTTGGTGGCAGATTAGGGGTTAATAACTTTAATAGATACTTTGCGATATGGGGGTTGTGGATTAGGGGTTAATACATTTATTAGTTATTGCGGTGAGGGGGGTGGCGGTTGAGAGGTAGATATTGTGCATGCGTTAAGTGTTTGATTTTATAATAACAGCGAGTGACGGGTAAAATTTACACGATGCACTTGTATGCTGCGCCATATATGTGATCGAGTCCCATAGTGTAAGATCAGGTTACCATAGTAACTAATTAATTTTTAAGAAATCCGGCATCGGATAGAAGCGTTAACACAACACCAACTTACACCTACAAGAAAAGGGTGACTGCACACAATGTGCTAAATAATACAATGGAAACCTGTTACTAAAATTGAGCTGTAATTTACTTTTAGCTGTTGGCAACTTCTGTAGCTTATGGCTCCATTTTTAACGGCTCTTTGGAAACGAGAATTGAGACCCTTGGGAGACAAAGTATTGAGTATTGTAGATCCATCTAGTCTCTTTTTAAAAAGAATCTTTGCTCTATCCCCACCTCTTCTTAATGGTGGGACATTGTTGATTATGATCAAAACGCAGATCTTTGACCGTATGGCCAGCCTCCACAAAGTGTCGAGCCACAGGTTGGTCAGATGTTCCCTTCTTCAATGCTGATCTAATGGCTTCTCAATTGTTTGCTAGTCTTATCCTTGCATTATCAATAGTCTTGCCAATATAAAAGAGGCCACACTAGCAATTAAGGTGATAGATAATGTACTTCATTGTATATGTTACAAAATATCTGATCTCAAACTTCTTAGACTTCAATGTATATTTGAAAACTGCTCTTGTTAATATATTATTACATGTAGTACAGCTGACACATCTGACACATCCTTAATTCTTCTTCAGCCAAGCCTGTTGCTCCTCTGGTTACATAATGTCTGTCTTCACCAGGATGTCCCTTAGAGTTCTTCCTTGTTTTTAGACTACCCTTGGTGGTCCCCATTTCTTAAAGGGAAGTGAAACTGTTTGCCATTCATCATGAATACTTTCATGTTGTTGTATCAGTATTATTCCTAATCATCCTTTGGAATTGGGCTTTAGGCATATTGGGTATCAATAATGGGGGGTGATAGCTAGTAGCATAGACATACGGTCCATAGTTTTATAAAAACGCATTGTACCAAGACCCGCAACTGTTTTGAAAACCCTTACATCCAGAAAATCAGTGGTCTTATCACTCATAATGTGTTTAAATATCTGCAAGAGATCTCTGGTCCCCATGCCATATTAGGAACATGTCATCAATGTAGTGAAAGTAATATGTAATATGTTTTATACCTTCATCATATCCATCTCGTATTTAGCTATATATAAGTTGGCAAATGATGGGGCCACATTAGACCCATCAGTGTTCCTGAGATGTGCAGGTAATAGCATTTATCAAACCTGTAGTAGTTCTTCAGACAGTGTTCAAACAATTCAAGTACCCTGTCTGCTTGTGGTCTAACATAGGGACTTCTATTCAAATGTGATGCAATCACTTGCATCCCTGAAGAGTGATGAATCACTTAGACTTGATACGTCCATGGTGACCAAAAGGTTGGTGTCATTCATATCTGTTAGTCCAAGGATCAATTTGATAAAAGATGAGGAGTCTCTTATATAAGGGCACATTTTTCTCACCAGTGGTTTTAGTTAGAAATCCACAAATTGTGCCAGAAGTTGCAGTAAAGATCCTCTAGCCGACACACTTGGTCTACCCGGGGGGAGTAAATTCATCCCCGCCTTTATCTGCTGGGTGGATTACAAAAGTGTTGTCTTCACTTAACAATGTTGAAGCTGTTCTCTCAGCAGGCGTTAAGTTATCCCACACATATAACTCCTTCTTGTCCTGCACTTGTTGTGTTACCAAGCTTATATAGGTGATAACTGAAACATTCTGAGAGGTGGGATCATAGGGACTCTTTTGTTTAAAGGATTTTTTAATAGGTGTTCTGTCTGCAAATTCCTCTTTCAGACATAGAGGCATATTTAAGAAATGTCTTGCGGACCTGATCCAAATGCTCTTTTCAGGGCACTTTTTAGAATAGGTTCTTTTTTGGATTGATTTTTTTTTTTTGCGGGGGGGGGGCGGAGGGTTAGGGGTTATTATGAAAAACTTTTATTTTTTTTCCACTAAAAGAGCTGATTCCCTTTAGGGCAATGCCCTACAAAAAGGCCCTTTTAAGTGTTAGAGTAGTTTTTATTTTTATTTTAGGGTGGGTGTTATTAAATAGGCATAGCTCGTTTGTTATTTTGGATAATTTGTTTATTTTTTGTAATGTTATTTCTTTTTATTTTTGGTAATGCTAGTTATTTTTATTTTTACATTAATGGTAGTTTTTAAAAAAATTTACAGTTACATTATTTATTTATTTTTACAGGTTTTATTTTTCTTAAAGGAAAGGTTAGGTCTTATGATGATTAGGGTTAGCTCGTGAGTATGGGTGTTAGTTCCCCCACACACACTTTTCTCTCTACATTAAAGTCAATGGGAGAGTACACTAATGCGATCGAGATATTCTAGGCTCTTTTCTTTGCATGAGTCAAGTTAGCGCTCAAGCGATAATCATTTACTTTCAAATTGTAATACAAGCGTTACCTGATTCACCCACAGAGGAGAAGTCGAGTGATGATAGCATTTGTGCAGGAGCGGTAATTACTGCTTCACTCATAATCTAGCTCATAATGCCTTATATATTTATGTATGCATAATCCTGCAATTACTATGGTGTAACTTGATTGTTAGTATTGTCATCCTCTTTTGATTAGTATAATATTGAAACAGTATAGTATACAGGACCTTTGTTGACTCTTGAGATGGGATTGAAATGTTTGCTTCATATATTCTTATGGATCTCATTTTGTTAATCCTATTTAAATCTTAATGAAATTATTAAAAAAAAATTAAAATGGTGTTCATAGAAGGAGACCATGAAGGAAAAGCATTGTGGCACATCTCAGTTTGCTCAAGACCACCTGGATATTCCACAACGTTTATGGGAAAAGATGAGACAAACGTTGACATTTTTGACAAAAAAGTGTGGAAGAAGATGCACACTATACACAGCCAAAACCTGCTCCCAACTGTGAAGCATGGTGGAGGGAGCATATTGGTTTTGTGCTGTTTTACTGCTTCAGGGCTTCTACACCTTGCAAAAATAGAGGGAATAATGAATTCAAATGTGAAGCAAGACATTTTATAGGAGACTATCAGGGAAGCATACCATGGGCTCCAATTACCAAGCAGTGATAGCTGCTTTGAATCACCACCATTTCAGCCTCACTCAGAGCAAGCCTAAACTATAGTTTAGTAGCAGTACCTGGCACACATGCACTCCCTCTTGGTAAACATGTCTCTAAACTTGTTTACACACAGCCTTTTGCATGTCAGGGCCTAATCTAATGTAACTAGGGCAGTGGTATCATTGTCTAGCACATACAGTGATAACCACCTGCCCATATTGGTACTCAGTAATACGTCATTAGGAATATTGTCACATACTCTCACTTTTCTTAGACCTGTGCTGTGTAAAAATCTGTCAGCTCGACCGCTTCTAATGATATTTTGGGCTTGCAATCCAGCATTCACTCCTGCATTTCTGCTGGGCACAGTTGCACGAATTGTCCCTTAACTATCAGGTCCTCCAAGTCCTCAATGGTGATAATTTTTAGCCCTCTGATCCATTGCATGAACGCTGTCAATTGCAGTGTAGCTTTCTGATGTACCTCTTTGCAAAGTACAGAATTTCTTCCTGTAAACCGCAGGGGTGAGATTATATTTCCTCTGTAGTGCAGCCTTAATTTCATCATAGTCCTGATCAAAATCTGGAGGCAGCTCTGCAAAAGCCTCCAGTGTAGGGCATTTGAGACCATGGGTGGGACCGTTGGCAGCTGGTACTGTCTGCAAACCTTTTCAAAGCTGCACATGAAAAAATCCAGATCCCCATCCTTATCTAAAATAGGGATATTCTCAGCAAATTGTCTGAGTATAGAGGAGTCTCTAGGTCTCTAGATTCACCGACAACAGGCGAAACAGTTGCTCTCTCCAATCTTGCAAGCTCTAGCTGGTACTCTCTTTCAGCTTGTAGTTTAACAGCAGCAGCCTGGCATTCTGCTACTTCCCTAGCAGCTTGCTGTACTTGGTACTTAAAGGGCCATGATACCCAAATGTTGAAAGTGATGCAGCATAGCTGTTAAAAGTTGACTAGAAAATATCACCTGAACATCTCTATGTAAAAAAGAAAGATATTTTACCTCAAAAGTTCCTCAGTAGCCACATCACATTGTAAAGGACTTCTAAGCAACAAATCAGTATGTCTGTTCTGGGACATCTAAGGGATTGAGCCTTGTGCACTCATGTTATTTCCCAATTCAGTTTAAGGAAGTTTACAATGAAATCTCATGAGAGTTAAGTGATATCTCATGAGATCACAGTAAAAGAGTTCATGACCTCAGCACTGTTGATGCTGATTGGCTGAAGTTAATTTCTTGATTTTTTTTTTTTTTTACCTGCAGATGAGCAGCAGTTGAGTATAACTTTTTACACAGAACTTACTCTGCTGAGCTGAGGAGATTGTGAGGTAAAATATCTTCATTTTTTACATAGGGATGTTCAGGTGATATTTTCCTGTCAGCTTTTTACAGTTATACTGCATCACTTTCAAGTGATTTAGCATATGAGTATTATGTCCCTTTAAGGATTAGCTGCATCTGAAAGCTTGAATCTGTTGAGACCACGTTTCAAAACTGTTTGCAAAAAACGGCACTGAAAAGTGTGTTCCCATAGACCTCAATGTAAATATATATGTATATGATTATATACACATATTTATGTGTTAATATGTATATATACACATAGTGACACATAAATATACTGTATATGTATATAAACATATACATATATATTTAAAAATGCTGCCCATCGCTGCGCTACTTACCCCCTTTGCTGCAATGGCATCAGAATAAGGCTCACATAGGAGCCAATGGAAGCGCACTATCGTGAGCGCAACGCTTCCTAGCAATGCGAATGCAAGCTCACATTTGCATTGCAATTTACTTGTAATACCAGTGCACATTATTGATTTTAGATGGTTTTGGTAAAGAGTTGTAAATAGCAAAGAAGAAACGAAAATAAAATAAAAATATTAACCCCTGACATCCTAAAATCATGAGGTCTTCATGACACTTAAGTTTTTCTATATACTAATGTAAAGTTTTAGTAGATATGGATACATTTTGTAGGACCAATTTATTCATAGCTCAAATTGCCTATCTGGCCCTTTTTCATCAGATGTAATGGCAAAGGGACAGAAAAATAAACTTGTGTAAATAAAATACAGCAGTAGTGTGAACCTGGAGATAAAATACTTTAAAATTAACTTTATCAGTACTTCCAAAATGTACAAATACTGGAACTAGTGTATGGATATTACATGAAAAAGTGTTTTTGTCTATGAGGAACAGGACAATAATGAGACTATAGTAAAAACTGGCAACATGATATACATAATATTATAAATCCTAATACAATGTTAAAAAAACAGTGTTGATATAAATTATATTTCCTAAATTAGAAAAAATAAATATAGTTTAATCTTCATGTTCTTTGGTCTAGTTTATCTAATGTTCGGCTAGATTACGAGTTTTGTGTTATGAGGGGTGCGGTGCTAACTTGCATGTTATTGTAACCGCGCACTTCCCTACAGCGCTGGTATTACAGGTTTTCAAAAACCCGGTTTTATCAGGCAAAAAGTGAGTGTAGAGCAAAATTGAGCTCCATACTGCACTCCAATACCAGCGCTGCTGAAAACCGCGGTGAGCTGGTTTTACGTGTTCGTGCACGATTTCCCCATAGACATCAATGGGGAGAGCCGGCTGAAAATAAGCCTAACACCTGCAAAAAATCAGCGTAAAGCTCCGTAACGCAGCCCCATTGATTCCTATGGGGAAACAAAATGTATGTTTACACCTAACACCCTAACATGAACCCTGAGTCTAAACACCCCTAATCTTATACTTATTAACCCCTATTATGCTGCCCCCGACATGGCCAACACCTACATTATACTTATTAACCCCTAATCTGCCGCTTCGGACATCGCCACCACTATAATAAACGTATTAACCCCTAAACCGCCGCACTCCCGCTTCGCAAACACTAGTTAAATATTAATAACCCCTAATCTGCCACCCCCAATGTCGCCGCCACTATACTACATTTATTAACCCCTAAACCTAAGTCTAACCCTAACTCTAACACCCCCTAACTTTAATGTAATTAAAATAAACCTAACTAAAACCTTCTATCATTACCTAAATAATCCCTTTTTAAAATGAAATACTTACCTGTAAAATAAACCCTAAGCTAGCTATAATATAACTAATAGTTACATTGTAGCTAGCTTAGGGTTTATTTTTATTTTACAGGCAAGTTTGTATTTACTTTAAGTAGGTAGAATAGTTACTAAATAGTTATCAACTATTTACTAACTACCTAGTTAAAATAAATACAAATTTACCTGTAAAATAAAACCTAACCTGTCTTACACTAACACCTAACCTTACACTACAATTAAATAAATTACCTAAATTAAATACAATTACCTAAATTATAAAAAACACACACACTAAATTACACAAAATAAAAAAGAAATTATCAGATATTTAAACTAATTACACCTAATCTAATAGCCCTATCAAAATAAAAAAGCCCTCCCAAAATAAAAAAAACCCTAGCCTAAACTAAACTACCAATAGCCCTTAAAAGGGCCTTTTGTGGGGCATTGCCCCAAAGAAATCAGCTCTTTTACCTGTAAAAAAAAAATTACAAACAACCCCTCAACAGTAAAACCCACCACCCACACAACCATCCCCCAAATAAAATCCTAACTAAAAAAACTTTTTCAACTACTCAAACCCTAATCTAAAAATAAAACCCACCCAATAAACCCTTAAAAAACCTAACACTAACCCCTGAAAATCCACTTACAGTTTTGAAGACCGGGAGAAGTCTTCATCCAAGCCGGCAGAAGTGGTCCTCCAGACGGGCAGAAGTCTGTTCCAATCAGCCAATAGAAAGCAAGCTCAATCCGATTGGCTGATTGGATCAGCCAATAGGATTGAAGCTCAATCCTATTGGCTGGTTGGATCAGCCAATAGGATTTTTTCACCTTTAATTCCGATTGGTTGATAGAATTCTATCAGCCAATCGGAATTCAAGGGACGCCATCTTGGATGACATCATTTAAAGGAACCTTCATTCGTTGTTAGCCGTGGAAAGAAGAGGATGCTCTGCGCCGGATGTTTTGAAGATGGACCCGCTCTGCGTCGGAAGGATGAAGATAGAAGATGCCGTCTGGATGAAGGCTTCTGCCGGCTTGGATGAAGACTTCTCCCGGCTTCGTTGAGGATGGATGTCCGGTCTTCAAACTGTAAGTGGATCTTCGGGGGTTAGTGTTAGGTTTTTTTAAGGGTTTATTGGGTGGGTTTTATTTTTAGATTAGGGTTTGGGCAGTTGAAAAAGAGCTAAATGCCATTTTAAGGGCAATACCCATCCAAATGCCCTTTTCAGGGAAATGTGGAGCTTAAGTTTTTTTAGTTAGGATTTTATTTGGGGGGTTTGGTTGTGTGGGTGGTGGGTTTTACTGTTGGGGGGTTGTTTGTAAAAAAAAAAATTACAGGTAAAAGAGCTGATTTCTTTGGGGTAATGCCCCACAAAAGGCCCTTTTAAGGGCTATTGGTAGTTTAGTTTAGTTTAGGCTAGGGTTTTTTTTTATTTTGGGGGGGATTTTTTTTTATTTTGATAGGGCTATTAGATTAGGTGTAATTAGTTTAAATATCTGATAATTTCTTTTTTTTATTTTGTGTAATTTAGTGTGTGTGTTTTTTTGTTTGTAATTTAGGTAATTGTATTTAATTTAGGTAATTTATTTAATTGTAGTGTAAGGTTAGGTGTTAGTGTAAGACAGGTTAGGTTTTATTTTACAGATAAATTTGTATTTATTTTAGCTAGGTAGTTAGTACATAGTTAATAACTATTTAGTAACTATTCTACCTAGTTAAAATAAATACAAACTTGCCTGTGAAATAAAAATAGACACTAAGCTAGCTACAATGTAACTATTAGTTATATTGTAGCAAGCTTGGGGTTTATTTTATAGGTAAGTATTTAGTTTTAAATAGGAATAATTTAGGTAATGATAGTAGGTTTTATTTAGATTTTTTTAATTATATTTAAGTTAGGGGGTGTTAGGGTTAGACTTAGGTTTAGGGGTTAATAAATGTAGTATAGTGGGGGCGACGGTGCGGCAGATTAGGAGTTAGTAAATGTAGGTAGGTGGTGGCGATGTTAGGGGTGGCAGATTAGGGGTTAATAATATCTAACTAGTGTTTGTGATGCGGGAGTGTGGCGGTTTAGGGGTTAATTTGTTTATTACAGTGGCTGAGATGCCGGGAGCGGCAGATTAGGAGTTAATACTTTTATTTTAGTGTTTACAATGCGGGAGGGCGCCGGTTTAGGGGTTAATAGGTAGTTTATGGGTGTTAGTGTACTTTGTAACACTTAAGTTATGAGTTTTATGCTACAGCTTTGTAGCGTAAAACTCATAACTACTGACTTTAGATTGCGTTACGAATCTTGTGGGATAGGCTGTACCGCTCACTTTTTGGCTTCCCAGAAAAAGCTTGTAATATCGGCGCTTTGGAAGTCCCATTAAAAAAAAGACTTTACGCAAATTGCGTAAGTTAATTTGTGTTACGGCCAAAAAAGTATGCGGTACAGCTTTGTGGACAAGACTCGTTTAGCAGCGGTAGTGAAAAAGCAGCGTTATAACCCATAACGCTACTTTTTCACTCATAACGCAAAACTCGTAATCTAGCCGGTTGATAATTAATTCCCTTTTTAAGCACTGAGGATTTGGAAAAAAAAATTCCTCCAGGTTTGATATGGTCATGGTTAATAATATCTTGTGGGTGATTTTTATCTTAAATATTTTTAATAGGACATTCCTTAAACTAAATAAGATATAGCATATTATTTGATTAAAATAGTAACAATACTATGATAAGTATTGACCTTAGGTGTGCTGTCTGCACAGTGGTGTAGCCAACATGTGGACAGTTTATTATTGCAGAGTAAAGTGACTTAATATATTTATGGCCAGTTTACGAGTGGAGCACAAGCATTTGCACACGAACTATAAGGGGTTTATCACGGGTGTTTGCGCTCATCAAGTTTACCACTGGTATTACGAGTTGAAAGTAAAAGATTTACTCTAGAATTATTACTGTGACTGGTTAACTGTTTCGCAAAACAAAAAATTTGCACAAAACACATAAAACATACATTACAAAGTATAGTTACACTCATAATAACACTATCTAATGAAAATTATTCTCAAAAAATATTGCACACAAAAGTTATAAAGGCTCAAATATATGAGGTCTCAGGTGTGAGAAAAAAATGCATGCAAATGGCTTTAACATTGAGATACATACATATACATGTGTAAAGATGGATATGTATATATATATATATATACATATATATATATATATATGTATACATCTATATTTTTGTATTTATATGTGTATTTACAGACATCTATACACATATAAATAGAAAAATACGTATGTACTAGACATGTGCGTATTGATTCGGAACAAATCGAAATTCAGACGAATTTGTTAAATTCGGAGATTCGGATTGATTCAAATTTCCAAATTATGGTAGTACCCAATCTACCGAATAAATCTGAATTAGTTCGGATGTATTCGTTACATTCGAATGGCCATGGATTACACTAGTATTGTACAGTATATTAGGTTATATCACTCTGCTATGGGTTACACCTAATATACAGTACATAATACTAGTCTAATTCACAGCCCATCCCATCTAACACATACCGAATTTCCGAATCGAACCAAACCAAATCCAGCCGAATTTATTCAAATCCGAATGAATCCGCAACAAATCTGAAACAAATTCATTCAAATTTTTCCGAATTCAAATCGATCCAAACCGAAATTCGAAAACATCTGAATCGATCCGAACCGAAGCAAATTTTCCGGCCATGCACAAGTCTACGTACACATATATATAAGTGCATTCAAGCCCTTTGTAGTTAAGTAGATGAAAACATTTATAATCATATTTATGCAATATTCATATTTAATAGTGGTTTACCGTGTATTTACTGTAAATATTTTACATTCCAATGTTCTTCACATAGCAGAATATGTTCTTAGTATTTTTAAATAGATATTCCTATATATATCTGTATATAACTATACCTATATATAATCATGTGCTTATATATATATATATATATATATATATATATATACATATATATATATAAAGATATATTTTGAACCAAAAATAAAATTATATATACGTAGAAATATTTATTTATGAATAAATAGAGCATATTCTATGTGAAAAACAGTGGAATGTGAAATATGTGATTGGATTTGCATGAGAGAGAAATTGAAACAGTTTACTTTCAACTTCTAATACAAGCGCAACCCGACGAGCCAAAAAGCTTTCTTGTAGCGCAGTTCATGCTTGAGCGGTAGCGTTAATTAGTGCTCCACTTATAATCTGGCCCTTAGTATTTTATCTGTCTGATCAGTAGGCTGAAAAAAATAGCCAGCTATTAGACAGTGATTAACCCCCTAAGGACCAGAAATTTATTTTTTGTCCAAAAGACCAGAGGAATTTTAGCATTTTTGGTATTTCTCCATTTAAACAGAAATAGAGCTTTGTTTTTGTTTTTTATTTACCTATCAAAACTACTGTGTATATATATATATATATATATATATATATATATATATATATACCTGTATCTATATATATATACCTGTATCTATCTATCTATCTATCTATCTATCTATATATATATATATATACCTGTATATATATATATATATATATATATATATATACACACACTTTTTTAGTAGACAACCCACGGTATTGATCCACACCCATTTTGCTATTTTGGTATGTTTCGTGCCACAGTTTCACCACCAGATTCGATGATATAAAACAAATTAATTTTCACAAACTTTGGGCTTCTCATTGAAATTATTTACATACTGTGCATGCAGTCATAACACAAATGGTTGTGAAAGCTTCTCTGCGGTACCCTTTGTTCAGAAACTGCAGACGTGCATGGCTTTGCCATTATTTTATGGTAATTAGAATGCCTTTTATTGTAGCTGTGTACCACACTACTGAAATTTCCGGCAGTGAAGGGGTTAATAAGGTAGCTCGTAAGGTCAATTTTAGCTGTAATGTAGAGATTACCCTCCCACCTGATAACTCACGATCCCTACCTGATCCCTCCCAAACAGCTCTCTTCCCTCCCTCCCCATCATCCTAGGTACTGGCAGACAGTCCACCAGTATGCACATGTAGGGCTTTTTTTTTAATTATTATTATTACTATTATTATTGTTTATGCAGTGTAGGGATCCCTCCACAACCCTCCCACCTCCCTGATCCCTCCCAAACAGCTCTCTAACCCTCCCCCTCTAACTTGTGTATGCCATCTTAGATACTGGCACTTGTCTGTCAGTACTGAGTTAATATAAATGTATTTATTATTTATAATGTATATATATGTCAGTATATGGCCGGGTTATAATACAATATATTTAATAATTATTCTTTCAAATAAAACCCCAATAAAATGCATATACAAAACCATAAAATTAATATAAATTCCCAAGTCATTTTTAATAGTTAAAATATATAGACACATTGAATTATATTTATAGAGAACAGACAGGAATCAATACTGTACAAGTTTAAATTGTTATAATATGCTATGCAAAGATCATAACAGTTACCTTATTTATTAACCTTATTCACAATTGAATTGCATTCAACAGGCCTATGCTAATTACCATTTCCCTGGGATTTTGATAATCTTTCCACTGCTGATTACAGACTCAGCGTCCCTCTCACCACAGGTAGTATCCTAATCTAGGTACCATGTTTATTTTTGTTTGAAAATATCTAATCTCATTAAGTGGTGAGGTAAAGACTATTTTGAAGTTTGTACTTGGCTAGGGAGCAAATGCTCTCTTTTGAAGTTTTTGGGGCATCCTGTCTGCATTGAGCCTTGAGATGTGTATTCAAATCATATGGGTTTTAAGTCAACTCCTGACATCAGAATTGCAACCCTATAGTAATATCTGATAAAAATATGGCTTCATATATAAACAAATTCTTTTGTCTTATTATATATATGTATATGTTAGTATATATATATATATATATATATATATATATATATATATATATATATATATATATATATATGTTATTCACCTGTACCCTGACATAATTCCCCCTTCCAATCCAAATAGATGTAGGACACATGTATTTGAATTGGCTTAAAGTCAGTGGTATGTGGTGAGGATGTTGGCAGTATGCATCATAGACAGTCTTCTAAAGGCATCTTTAAACTACAGTATGTCTGTAGTGCATTTGGGGATATGACACTTCATTCTCCCTCTATGACTTGTAGTTGGGACCTAGGATGGTATGCTCACAACTGATTAATATGGACCCATTTATCCATAAAAGTATCATTTTTAGGTATCCTAATTTTATAGGCAACTGGAGATATTTTGTCAGTAATGACAAAAGGACCCTTCCACGATGGGAGGAATTTCTTCTCTTTAACTTGATCTCTTCCAAAGTTATAAAGATAAACGTTATCATTTATTTCATATTCCTTTTTGGACGTTTTGAGATCATAATAGGTTTTAGTGGCAGTTGCGGCCTTTTCTAAGTTCCTTTGAGCAAATGCAAAGGCATGTTGCAGGTGCTTTCTTACGGCTAGATTTAGAGTTTTGACGGTAAGGACCCGCGTAGCTAACGCCGGCTTTTTTCTGGCCGCACCATAAAAATAACTCTGGTATTGAGAGTCCACATAAAGGCTGCGTTAGGCTCCAAAAAAGGAGCGTAGAGCATATTTAACGCAGCTTCAACTCTCGATACCAGAGTTGCTTACGGACGTGGCCAGCCTCAAAAACGTGCTCGTGCACGATTCCCCCATAGGAAACAATGGGGCTGTTTGAGCTGAAAAAAAACCTAACACCTGCAAAAAAGCCGCGTTCAGTTCCTAACGCAGCCCCATTGTTTGCTATGGGGAAACACTTCCTAAGTCTGCACCTAACACCCTAACATGTACCCCGAGTCTAAACACCCCTAACCTTACACTTATTAACCCCTAATCTGCCGCCCCTGCTATCGCTGACCCCTGCATATTATTTTTAACCCCTAATCTGCCGCTCCGTAAACCGCCGCTACTTACATTATCCTTATGTACCCCTAATCTGCTGCCCCTAACACCGCCGACCCCTATATTATATTTATTAACCCCTAATCTGCCTCCCACAACGTCGCCTCCACCTGCCTACACTTATTAACCCCTAATCTGCCGAGCGGACCGCACCGCTACTATAATAAAGTTATTAACCCCTAATCCGCCTCACTAACCCTATAATAAATAGTATTAACCCCTAATCTGCCCTCCCTAACATCGCTGACACCTAACTTTAAACATTAACCCCTAATCTGCCGACCGGAGCTCACCACTATTCTAATAAATGTATTAACCCCTAAAGCTAAGTCTAACACTAACACCCCCCTAAGTTAAATATAATTTTAATCTAACAAAATTAATTAACTCTTATTAAATAAATTATTCCTATTTAAAGCTAAATACTTACCTGTAAAATAAACCCTAATATAGCTACAATATAAATTATAATTACATTGTAGCTATTTTAGGATTAATATTTATTTTACAGGCAACTTTGTAATTATTTTAACCAGGTACAATAGCTATTAAATAGTTAAGAACTATTTAATAGTTACCTAGTTAAAATAATTACAAAATTACCTGTAAAATAAATCCTAACCTAAGTTACAATTAAACCTAACACTATACTATCATTAAATTAATTAAATAAAATACCTACAATTACCTACAATTAAACCTAACACTACACTAGCAATACATTAATTAAATACAATATCTACAAATAACTACAATGAAATAAACTAACTAAAGTACAAAAAATAAAAAAGAACTAAGTTACAAAAAATAAAAAAATATTTACAAACATAAGAAAAATATTTCAACAATTTTAAACTAATTACACCAACTCTAAGCTCCCTAATAAAATAACAAAGCCCCCCAAAATAAAAAATGCCCTACCCTATTCTAAATTACTAAAGTTAAAAGCTCTTTTTCCTTACCAGCCCTGAACAGGGCCCTTTGCGGGGCATGCCCCAAGAAGTTCAGCTCTTTTGCCTGTAAAAAAAAACATACAATACCCCCCCCAACATTACAACCCACCACCCACATACTCCTAATCTAACCCAAACCCCCCTTAAATAAACCTAACACTAAGCCCCTGAAGATCTTCCTACCTTGTCTTCACCATACCAGGTTCACCGATCGGTCCAGAAGAGCTCCTCCGATGTCCTGATTTAAGCCCAAGCGGGGGGCTGAAGATGTCCATGATCCGGTAGAAGTCTTCATCCAAGCGGGGCAGAAGAGGTCTTCCATCCGATTGAAGTCTTCATCCAGGCGGCATCTTCTATCGACATCCATCTGGAGCGGAGCGGCAGCATCCTGAAGACCTCCGACGCGGAACATCCATCCTGGCCGACGACTGAACGACGAATGACGGTTCCTTTAAATGACTTCATCTAAGATGGCGCCCCTCAAATTCCGATTGGCTGATAGGATTCTATCAGCCAATCGGAATTAAGGTAGGAATATTCTGATTGGCTGATGGAATCAGCCAATCAGAATCAAGTTCAATCCGATTGGCTGATCCGATCAGCCAATCAGATTGAGCTCGCATTCTATTGGCTGATCGGAACAGCCAATAGAATGCGAGCTCAATCTGATTGGCTGATTGTTATTTTATTAGGGGGCTTAGAGTAGGTGTAATTAGTTTAAAATTGTTGTAATATTTTTTCTTATGTTTGTAAATATTTTTTTATTTTTTGTAACTTAGTTCTTTTTTATTTTTTGTACTTTAGTTAGTTTATTTCATTGTAGTTATTTGTAGATATTGTATTTAATTAATGTATTGATAGTGTAGTGTTAGGTTTAATTTTAGGTAATATTAGGTATTTTATTTAATTAATTTAATGATAGTATAGTGTTAGGTTTAATTGTAACTTAGGTTAGGATTTATTTTACAGGTAATTTTGTAATTATTTTAACTAGGTAACTATTAAATAGTTCTTAAATATTTAATAGCTATTGTACCTGGTTAAAATAATTACAAAGTTGCCTGTAAAATAAATATTAATCCTAAAATAGCTACAATGTAATTATAATTTATATTGTAGCTATATTAGGGTTTATTTTACAGGTAAGTATTTAGCTTTAAATAGGAATAATTTATTTAATAAGAGTTAATTAATTTCGTTAGATTAAAATTATATTTAATTTAGGGGGGTGTTAGTGTTAGGGTTAGACTTAGCTTTAGGGGTTAATACATTTATTAGAATAGCGGTGAGCTCCGGTCAGCAGATTAGGGGTTAATAATTGAAGTTAGGTGTCGGCGATGTTAGGGAGGGCAGATTAGGGGTTAATACTATTTATTATAGGGTTAGTGAGGCGGATTAGGGGTTAATAACTTTATTATAGTAGCGGTGCGGTCCGCTCGGCAGATTAGGGGTTAATAAGTGTAGGCAGGTGGAGGCGACGTTGAGGGGGGCAGATTAGGGGTTAATAAATATAATATAGGGGTCGGCTGTGTTAGGGGCAGCAGATTAGGGGTACATAGCTATAATGTAGGTGGCGGCGCTTTGCGGTCGGCAGATTAGGGGTTAATTATTGTAGGTAGCTGGCGGCGACGTTGTGGGGGGCAGATTAGGGGTTAATAAATATAATACAGGGGTCGGCTGTGTTAGGGGCAGCAGATTAGGGGTACATAAGTATAACGTAGGTGGCGGTCGGCAGATTAGGGGTTAAAAAAATTTAATCGAGTGGCGGCGATGTGGGGGGACCTCGGTTTAGGGGTACATAGGTAGTTTATGGGTGTTAGTGTACTTTAGAGTACAGTAGTTAGGAGCTTTATAAACCGGCGTTAGCCCAGAAAGCTCTTAAATACTGACTTTTTTCTGCGGCTGGAGTTTTGTCGTTAGATTTCTAACGCTCACTTCAGACACGACTCTAAATACCGGAGTTAGAAAAATCCCATTGAAAAGATAGGATACGCAATTGACGTAAGGGGATCTGCGGTATGGAAAAGTCGCGGCTGAAAAATGAGCGTTAGACCATTTTTTGAGTGACTCCAAATACTGGAGTTAGCCTAAAACCAGCGTTAGGAGCCTCTAACGCTGGTTTTCACGGCTAACGCCAAACTCCAAATCTAGGCCTTAGGTTCTCCACATATTGATGCATATTGGCAGCATTTATCAAGTTTTGGTCTGATGTACGGTACAGTAGATGCTGAGGTAGAACCATTCTTCTACCAGTCATCAGTTCAAAAGATGACATCTTGGTAGCACTACTTGGAGTTGCTCTTAATGCCATTAGGACTAGAGGTAGCTTTACATCCCAGTCTTTACCCATTTCACTCACAAACATTTTGAGGATTTTCACAATGGATTGGTTGTAACACTCTACACCACCACTTGAGGCCACTCTATATGCAATATGGAGCTTTCTTTTAACCCCTAGTATTTTCCACATTTTGGTCATCACTTCGCTAGTGAAATGGGTTCCCCGATCGGATTAGATTCTTTGGGGCAAACCAAATCTGGAAAATACGTGGTTGATGAGCAAAGCTGCGCATGTTTTAGCAATGTTAGGTGCACTGATGCACTCTACCCATTTAGTGAATAGGCATGTTACTGTCAACATGTATTTGTTACCTCTTGATGACCTAGTTACTGGACCAATAAAATTAATTTGTATATCTGACCATGGCATTACCATCCCCCTTTTCTGCAATGGCGCTCTATGCATTGGTGCAGTGGGTTGGAACTGTGGATAAATTAAACAACCTTGACAGTAAGTTGGAACATCCTTCAACATATGTGGCCAAAAGGCATAATCACGCAATATTTCATACGTTAATTTGGCACAACGTTGACCAGATGTGAGAGCATCATGGGCATGTTGAAGCATGCGGCCTCTGAACTTGATGGGTACCACCCATTGCTGGATGCCAGTTTAGGAGGTTCTAACTAATAAACCATCCTGTAACTTGAATTGTGATCTGGATTTCATTAAGATTCTAAGATCTTCTTTGCCAATACAATCATCTTTTGAGATGGGGTTGTTTTCAGGATCTTCTATGTGTTTATAGAAGATGCCTACAATGGCGTCTTCTTTTTGACTAGTGATCAGATCCTCACTAGGAGAATCCTGACTCCATTGCACCAGGTTAGGCTCACTCTGTTGTTTAGCCTGGTTTCTGGTAATGGCTTCTACCTGAATTGCACCCATTAAGTGGTCAATATTAAGGAGTTATAAAGTTATGGCTCCTTGTTTAGCTAATAAATCTGCCAGATCATTGCCTTCCTTATCAGGACCTAGAACCCTGGAATGACCCTTGGTCTTTTTCCAGTGTATGGTTGAATCATTGGATATCACCAGATTATCAATCTTGCAGAACAACTTGCCATGCTTGACTGGTTTGTAGTTAGTTTTCTGCATGTCATTCCTTTTCCAAGTTGACAGGTATTCAACAAAGTTGTCACGCACGTAATTGGAGTCAGTGATGATCACAAATTCATGCATACCATGTTCAATAGTGATCTCAGTGGTTTTTAGAACAGCAGTTAGTTCTGCAACTTGACTGGATCTTGGTCCAATGTTGAAACCTACAGAAATATTTGGGAATCCATTTGCCCAAGTTATACCAATGCCAGCGACTAATCTGCGCTCATTATCAATAGTGGTATGGTAAGAACAACCATCAACATATACCCAAGGTAATGTTTGACAATGGTCCTCATTGTACATTTTATATGGGGAAATCCATTGTTCCTCCAGGAAATCATCTTCTGATAATTCTTCCCCAGGATCCTTAGCAGTACAGTTGTGGAGCTCAGCAAGTCCCTGTGCGACTGGATTCTTTTTATTCTGCTTGTAGCAAATTTCTAAAGGCCAGCCTTGTAAGGAAAGAGTCCACGCTGTTATGCGGCTATAAGACAAATTCCCATCTCTTATTCTCTCACTTTGCAGATATAGCAAAGGCTGGTGGGCTGTTTCTACAATAATTTTCTCACCCTGTATAAAGCTGCGGAAATTTTGTAGAGCCCATACGGTAGACAAGAGGGCTTTTTCGCAATCGCTAAATTTTATTTCTACTGGGGATAGAGTTTTGCTCCCATAAGCAATGATTTTACCTAAATTATCATGCTTTTGGTATAAAACAGCACTCATGCTTATATCTGTGTAACCTGTCTCTAAGAAGAAAGGTTTACCACTTTCAGGGTACGCTAAGCAAGGTGCTTGAGTGAGTCTTCTCTTCAGCTCTCTGATGGCTGTCTCTTGAGTCTCACTCCAATGCCATTTCACATCCTTCATTAGAAGAAGTAGTAGTGGTTTAGCTAATTCTGCATAATTATCAATGAATTTGCGAGAATAATTTGTCATACCCAGGAATGATCTCAATTCCTTTAAGTTAGTTGGGTTTTTAGAATTTATTATAGCTTCCACCTTTTTCTTCTGAGGATTTAGCCCTTCAGAAGTAACTTCATGTCCCAAGAAGTTTACACGAGTGCGGCACCATTGAGCTTTTTGTAGGGAAAATTTTACACCTGCCCTTTTAAGTTGGCTGAGGACGTGTTTAAGTTCTGCAATGTGTTTTTAAAAGTCTGTGCTTTTGATTAAAACATCATCAACGTAAGATAAGGTCCCCCTTTTCAGTGCATCAGGCATAGGGGCCTATCTATCAAGCTCCGAAAGGAGCTTGACGGCCCGTGTTTCTGGCGAGTCTTCAGACTCGCCAGAAACACCAGTTATGAAGCAGCAGTCTAAAGACCGCTGCTTCATAACCTGTCCGCCTGCTCTGAGCAGGCAAAAAGACATTGCCGCAATTCAACCCGATCGAGTACGATCGGGTTGATTGACACCCCCCCTGCTAGCAGCCGATTGGCCGTGATTCTACAGGGGGTGGCGTTGCACCAGCAGCTCTTGTGAGCTGCTGGGGAAATGCTGAATATGGAGAGCGTATTTCTCTCCGTATTCAGCGAGGTCTGGCGGACCTGATCTGCACTGTCGGATCAGGTCCGCCAGACTTTGATAAATAGAGGCCATAGCCTTATGCATGAATAAAGCACATTCATGTCCAGAATTTGTGTATCCAAATGGAAGTCTCTGGAATGCATACTGGACCTTTTGGAATGAGAATTCCAGGTTATACTGGTCCTCTTCATGTACCATTATGGTCCAATATCCCTGTGTACAATCAATGGCAGTGAATATTTTGGATCCTTGCATCTGTGCTAGGCACTGGTCAATATATGGCAGACAGCCAGACATGTACACTCGCTTGTTTAGCTGTCTTAAATCAGCACACAAACGCCATTGTCCATTGGGCTTAAGAACACCTAGAATAGGATTATTATAAAAGCTGCACCTGTCTGATAATACCTCTTTCTTCCAAGTTTCTTATGATTGCTGCAAGAGAATCATATGCTGCTGAAGGAAGTCTGTATTGTTTAACAAAGACAGGTGGTGCATTGGGATCTGTTTGGAATCGGATTCTTGCAATGTGCAAGTCTGTAGTCCCACAGTCATAAGAATCCCTAGCAAAAATATCCTTGTACTCCATCAGGAGTTCTCATAGCTGTTGGCGTTCATCATCACTGGAACATCCATTAGCCAAGATATTTGCTCTTCGACTATTTGCTGAAATCCTGGACAATACCACCAACCTCCCTGCCCTCCTCTAGACCACCCCATACCAAGTACATTTTATTTGCGCTCTATTAAGCAAACTTTTTTTTCTTTTACATAAAAAAACTATTCTGGTCATCATGTCATAGTTCTGAATAAAAAAAATCTATCTCCTCCCTTTCTGCACAAAGGGCGCGATCCGATATAGATCGCAGTTTGCGGCGCAAGCGAGGGAACCGGCGTCGCCCGCAGTTTCAGCTCGCAACTCGAGCTATCCCATATAAGTCGCCGTCAGTTGCTAAAGTGCCGTAAGTCAGATAAACCAGCGATGTCCAGAAATCTGCGCAAGTACAAATTTCTGGCGTCGCCAGTGACTTGCGGCACGTTAGAAACTGCCGGCGCCTATAAAACCTGACTAAAGTCTAAAACACCTGCACTGTCTAACACGCCTCCCTAACATAGCCCGACAAGTCTAACACGCCTCCCTAACATAGCCCGACACGTCTAACCCTCTATCCGCTATCCCCCCTCACTATCCTAACAATAAAAAAGCTATTAACCCCTAAACCGCCGCTCCCGTACCCCGCCGCAACCTAATAAAGTTATTAACCCCTAAACCGCCGCTCCCGTACCCCGCCGCCAGCTATATTATATCTATAACCCCCTAAAGTGAGCCCCTAACACCGCCGCCATCTATATTAAAATTATTAACCCCTAATGTAAGCCCCTTACACCGCCGCCATCTCTATTAAAATGATTAACCCCTTATTTAATCTACCTACCCCGCCGCCAGCTATATTATCTATATTAACCCTAAGTATATTATAGTTAATATAGGTATTACATTATATATATTAACTATATTAACCCTAATTATATTAGGGTTAATATAGTTAATATAGTTACTATAGTATTTATATTAACTATATTAACTCTATCTAACCCTAACACCCCTAACTAAATTTATATTAAATTAATCTAATTCATTTATAAACTAAAATATTCCTATTTAAATCTAAATACTTACCTATAAAATAAACCCTAAGATAGCTACAATATAATTAATAATTACATTGTAGCTATGTTAGGGTTAATATTTATTTTACAGGTAAATTGTTAATTATTTTAAGTAGGTATAATAGCTATTAAATAGTTATTAACTATTTAATATCTACCTAGTTAAAATAATTACCCAATTACCTGTAAAATAAATCCAAACCTAAGTTACAAATACACCTACACTATCAATAAATTAAATAAACTACAAACATCTATCTAAAAATACAATTAAATTAACTAAACTAAATTACAAAAAAAAACAAACACTAAATTACAAAAAATAAAAAAAGATTACAAGATTTTTAACCTAATTACACCTATTCTAAGCCCCCTAATAAAATAATAAACCCCCAAAATAAAAAAAATTCCCTGCCCTATTCTAAATTAAACAAATTTCAAAGCTCTTTACCTTACCAGCCCTTAAAAGGGCCTTTTGTGGGGCATGCCCCAAAGAATTCAGCTCTTTTGCATACAAATACAATACCCCCCCCCCATTACAACCCACCACCCACATACCCCTATTCTAAAACCACCCAAACCCCCCTTAAAAAAGCCTAACACTACCCCCCTGAAGATCTCCCTACCTTGTCTTCACCACACCGGGCCGAACTCCTGATCCGATCCGGGCGATGTCTTCCTCCAAGCGGCAAAGAAGAATTCTTCCTCCGGCGATGTCTTCCTCCAAGCGGCAAAGAAGAATTCTTCCTCCGGCGACGTCTTCCTCCAAGCGGCAGCAAAGTCTTCATTCTTCCGGCGGCATCTTCAATCTTCTTTCTTCGCTCCGCCGCCGCGGAGCATCCATCCCGGACGACTACTGAACTTGGAATGAGGTACCTTTAAATGACGTCATCCAAGATGGCGTCCGCCGAATTCCGATTGGCTGATAGGATTCTAGACATTGCGCATGCGTTAGGTGTTAAGTTTATTTTAGCAGATCGCGGTTGACAGGGAGATAGACATTGCGCATGCGTTAGGTGTTAGGTTTATTTTAGAAGATTGCGGTTGACAGGGAGATAGACATTGCACATGCGTTAGGTGTTAGGTTTATTTTAGCAGCCAGTTTAGGGAGTTACGGGGCTCCAATAGTCAGCGTAAGGCTTCTTACGGCTGCTTTTTGTGGCGAGGTGAAAATGGAGTAAGTTCTCTCCATTTTCGCCACGTAAGTCCTTACGCTGCATATTGGATACCAAACTGCGCGGGTTTGGTATACCTGCCTATGGCCCAAAAAACTACGGGCGACGGCAGAAATATACGCGTGTAACTTCTAGGTTACGCCGTATATAGGATACCAAACCCGCGCAAATATTGGCGTCGCCGGCTTTTGCGGGCGACGATTTTTATCGGATGGACCCCCAGATTCTGTCTCATCAGCCTTTGATAAATTACTGTATTTCCTACACTGTAGACCAGGCATGTTTAACCTAAGCTCCAGTAAACCACCAATGCAGTTTGTCTAGCACTTCATTTCTACATTTTGAAACAGAATAATTATTCAGTCGTCCTTTGATTTTACATTAGAAAAAATTCTCTTCAAGCAAGAAATGTCTATTGATTGAAATATAAACTATGTGTTTTTCTGGCTCTATTTAATAACACATATAAATCATTGTATCATGCTGGCAGATATTGCCACTTCAGCAAGTCAACACCATGACATATATCTAGCTAATGCACTACTTATTTTAAATGCTATTTATATTAAAGGTCCATCATAGCTAAAAAATGATATGCTCAAATCCGCTAAAGAAAGCAATTTTATGACTATCAACCCTGGTCTACTGTGTATTTACCCCTGCAAAGAGGTTAAACACACAGAAGAAGTTTCTGCTCAGGCCCGTGGTGCACTGCGGGTCCTGAGCTGATCCTGCTGCTGATCCAATCAGCAGCGCTAGTCCCAGGACTCAGATGCAACCAGATTCAGCTCAGGATCAAGAGTGCACCTCGGTACCAGAGTGGAACATGTATTGTGCGTTTAACCCTCTTGCAAGGGTTAAAAACACAGTAAACCAAGGCCGATAGTCAAAAGAGCATGTCATTTTTCAACTATAATGCCATTTAAAGTACAATACATAAGTTTTGCTTTTATTGCTAGTGTTTTTAAGATATGTTCTCTGTCCCTTCAGTTAAAAAAATCCTCTGCAGCTCTTAAGGTGAAAAGGTTGCATAAAGGGACATGAAACACAATTTTTGTTTAGATTCAGATAGAGAAAACAATTGAAAACACGTTTCCAATTTACTTCTATTTTCAAATCTGCTTTGTTTTCTTGTTATTCTTTGTTGAAGAGATATCTAGATAGGTACTACGGCGTGCACATATCTGGAGCACAACATGACAGGAAATAGTGCTGCCATCTAGGGATCTTGTTAATTATAACATTGTTACAAAACTGCTGCCATATAGTACTGCAGACACGTGCACACTCCTGAACTTATCTTTCTGTTTTTTAACAAAGAATAACAAGAAAACAAAGCAAATTTGATAATAGATGTACATTGGAAAGTTGTTTAAAATTCTATGCGCTATCCGAATCATGAAAGAAAAATTTGGGGATTTATGTCCCTAAAAAAAAAATATACACTTAGTCATCCATATAGCCATGTTTAGTAATTAGCTACATGTAATAATTTATTAATATATATTTATTACATGATTAAATAGAATATAAAGGCCTTGATTACAAGTGGAGCGCTAATTTATTGCACGCCCGTAAATGGGCAAATACCCTGAGCTCGCAGTAGCAATTAGCACTCAAAACATTTACCAGAGGTCCGACCTCTGGCTAATTTTTAAAATGTACCCCACTTGCCCCTAAAATAGATTGTGTAGTGGCTATAATAAATTAAAAAAATATTAGCATTTAAAAAAAAAAAAAACTGCACTAAGCAGTTTTAAGGGTTAAAAGTGGCGGGTGTGGGGTGTTAGAAAACAAAACGGCACAGAAAAGTATCTTTACATAGCGGGCTATAGGAACTGTGTGTTCCCTGTAAATATACAGTATCCCACAAAAGTAAATACACCCCTCACATTTTTGTAAATGTTTTATTATATCTTTTCATGTGACAACACTGAAGAAATTACACTTTGCTACAATGTAAAGGAGTGAGTGTACAGCCTGTATAATATAGTGTTCATTTGCTGTCCCCTCAAAATAACTCAACACACAGCTATAATTGTCTAAACCGTTGGCAACAAAAGAGAGTACACCCCTAAGTGGAAATGTCCAAATTGGGCCCACAGTGTCAATATTTTGTGTGGCCACCAATATTTTCCACCCTCTTGGGTATGGAGTTCACCAGAGCTTTACAGGTTGCCATTGGAGTCCTCTTCCACTGCTCCATGACGACATCACTGAGCTGGCGGATGTTAGAGACCTTGCGCTCCCCCACCTTCTGTTTGAGGATGCCCCACAGATGCTCAATAGGGTTTAGGTCTGGAGACATGCTTCACCTTTACCCTCAGCTTCTTTAGCAAGGCTGTGGTCGTCTTGGAGGTGTGTTTGGGGTCATTATCATGTTGGAATACTGCCCTGCGGCCCAGTCTCCGAAGGGATGGGATCATGCTCTGCTTCAGTATGTCACAGTACATGTTGGCATTCATGGTTCCCTCAATGAACTGTAGCTCCCCAGTGCTGGCAGCACTCATGCAGACCCAGACCATGACACTCCCACCACCATGCTTGACTGTAGGCAAGACACACTAGTCTTTGAACTCCTCACCTGGTTGCCGCCACACACGCTTGACACCATCTGAACCAAATAAGTTTATCTTATCGGACCACAGGACATGGTTCCAGTAATCCATGTCCTTAGTTTGCTTGTCTTCAGCAAACTCTTTGCGGGCTTACTTGTGCATCATCTTTAGAAGAGGCTTCCTTCTGGGTTGACACCCATGCAGACCAATTTGATGCAGTGTGCGGCATATGGTCTGAGCACTGACAGGTTGACCCCCACCCCTTCAACCTCTACACCAATACTCGCAGCACTTATACGTATATTTCCCAAAGACAACCTCTGGATATGACGCTGAGCACGTGCACTCAACTTCTTTGGTCGACCATGGCGTGGCCTGTTCTGTGTGGAACCTGTCCTGTGAAACCGCTGTATGGTCTTGCCCACCATGCTGCAGCTCAGTTTCAGGGTCTTGGCAATCTTCTTATAGCCTAGGCCATCTTTATGTAGAGCAACAAATCTTTTTTTCAGATCCTCAGAGAGATCTTTGCCATGAGGTGCCATGTTGAACTTCCAGTGACGAGTATGAGAGAGTGTGAGAGCTATAACACCACATTTAACACACCTGCTCCCCATTCACACCTGAGACCTTGTAACACTAATGAGTCACATGACACCAGGGAGGGAAAATGGCTAATTGTGTCCAATTTGGACATTTCCACTTAGGGGTGTACTCACTTTTGTTGTCAATGGTTTAGAAATTAATGGCTGTGTGTTGAGTTATTTTGAGGGGACAGCAAATTTACATTGTTATACAGGCTGTACACTCACTACTTTACATTGTAGCAAAGTGTAATTTCTTTAGTGTTGTCACATGAAAAGATATAATAAAATATTTTAAAAAATGCAAGGGGTGTACTCACTTTTGTGGGATACTGTATATGTTTATGCTTATATACATATATATTTATGTGTTAATATGTATATATGCAAAAATGCTCCCGTACTGCTGAGCGTGTCTGGAGGAAAACTCGCTCTGTACCCGATTTCATACACTATAAGTTTATTCTTCGTTCATACACTTCCGCCCTTCACTTAGCCAAGCAAACTTACTTCTCTTCTCTCATATCTACACTTTCCTCAAACCCTAAATGACTCTTCTCCACCTTTAACTCTCTCCTCTACCCACCTGCTCCACCTCCCCCGCCTGTCTTTAGTGCTCAAGACCTGGCAGACTACTTTTTAAACAAAACACATACTATCCAAAGCAACATCCCAACACCAACCTGCAATACTCCAACAACAGGCCCAATTACTCCCTCTGCCACCCTCTGTAACTTCCATCAAACCACTAAGAATTAAGTTTCTTCCTTACTATATTCCTCACGCCTCACTACCTGCCCACTCGACCCTATCCCTTCCTATCTAATACCCTCCCTATCTTCCACCCTCACTCCTGCTCTTACCCACATCTTCAACCTATCTCTCTCTACCGGCTCATTACCATCTTCTTTCAAACACTCAAAAGTCACTCCCATACTCAAAAAACCCTCCCTTGACCCTAATTCTCCTGAAAGCTACCGCCCTGTATCACTGCTTCCACTAACATCAAAACTCCTTGAAAAACTAGTTTACAATCGCCTAACCCACTTCCTGTCCGCCAACTCCTTGCTTGACCCACTGCAATCCGGATTCCGCCCAAAACACTCAACTGAGACTGCCCCTACCAAGGTCACAAACGATCTTCTCTCTGCTAAAAATATTGGCCACTACTCTATACTCATCTTACTTGACCTCTCAGCTGCCTTCAACACAGTTGACCACCCCCTCCTCCTACAGACCCTTAGCTCTTTTGGCTTCTGTGACACTGCTCTTTCCTGGATTCACTCCTATCTTTCTCACAGGTCTTTTTCTGTGTCATTTGCCGGCGACTCCTCCTCTCCTATGCCTCTGTCTGTTGGAGTACCTCAAGGATCTGTTCTGGGTCCTCTACTCTTCTCCATCTATACTTCTTCGCTGGGTAAACTTATCAACAGTTATGGTTTCAAATATCACCTCTATGCTGATGACACCCAGATCTACCTCTCCACCCCTGCTCTCTCTCCCTCTGTCCTCTCTCATGTCAGCAACTGCTTATCTGGTATTTTTTCCTGGATGGCCTCTCACCACCTAAAGATTAACATGTCCAAGACTGAGCTCCTTCTTATCCCCCCTCAAGCTCTACTCCGACTTCTGACTTCTCTATCCCTGTTGACGGCATTAACATTTCCCCATCGCCCCAAGTCCGCTGCCTCGGAGTCACACTTGACTCAAACCTATCCTTCGTCCCCCATATCCAATCGCTTTCTACATCCTGCCGCAATCATCTACGCAATATTTCCAAAATTCGCCCTTTTCTGAGCGCTGACACCACAAAACAAATTATCCACTCCCTTGTTATCTCCCAACTTGACTACTAAAAATTAAATTCAAAATTCCAACCCTTACATACAAAACTCTCACCAACGCAGCTCCCCTCTACCTATCCTCTCTAATACACAAGTATACTCCAGCCCGTCCACTAAGATCCAACAATGACCAGCTCCTTGCATCCGCAACTATCACCTCCTCTCATGCTAGACTGCAGGACTTCTGTCATGCAGCACCTACCCTATGGAACACTCTCCCTCATGCTGTCAGGCTTTGCCCTAATCTTTCTTCCTTTAAATGCTCCCTGAAGACTTTTCTGTTCAGGGAAGCCTACCACCCAACTCAATAATAAATTAATTTCACTTACCTAAACATTTCCCTCAACTAACTCTGTATTAACATCCTTCTCAATCTTGCAGTCCTCACCTCCTGTTTCTCAACCTCCTACCCTTCTAGATTGTAAGTTCCCATGGGAATAGGGCCCTCAATCCCTCCTATATGTGTTTGTAAATTTTGTCCTGTATCTTACAAGTCTTGTATTGTTTTATCTAAATGAATTGTATCCATGTACAGCGTTGCGGAATATGTTGGCGCTTAATAAATAAAGTATAATAATAATAATAATAATAATAATAATATATACACATATTAACACATAATATATAAGTATATAAGCATATACATATATTTAAATTTGCTGACAAATCGCTGCGTGACTTCCCCCCTTCACTGCGCTAAGGTTCTGTGCTGTATATGACGACATCAGAATAATGCTCTAATTGGAAGCGCGCTCTCATGAGCGCAATGCTTTCGTGAAATGCGAATGCGAGGTTGCGTTCGCATTGCACCTAACTTGTAATACTAAGTCGCGCTGGCTGGAGCACAATTGAATTTAATGCGCGTTGGGTTATGGTGACTTCAGAGCTCTGGTTGACTGTTATGTTCGACTAAAAAGTTACACAAAAGAAATAAAAAAACATTTAAAAGTACATGTACACTCATAATAACACTGCCTAATAAAAAAAAATTACATAAAAAAGTTATAAGGGCTCAAAGATATGAGGTCTCAAGTGTTAGAAAACAAAAACTGCTGCAAAGGGCTTTAACATAGAGATACATAGATATACATGTCTAAATATGTATATAAGTATATATACTGTATGTATGTATATATATATATATATATATAAATATATATATATATATATATATATATATATATATGTGTGTGTGTGTGTGTGTGTGTGTGTGTGTGTGCATATATATATTTATGTATATAGCCCTATATGGGAGCTCCTTCATAGAGATTATCAACAATTCATGTATAAAAAAACTAATATACAGTTGCAAGAATAAGTATGTGAACCCTTTGGAATGATCTGGATTTCTGCACAAATTGGTCATAAAATGTGATCTGATCATCATCTAAGTCACAACAATAGACAATCACAGTCTGCTTAAACTAATAACACACAAAGAATGAAATGTTGCCATGTTTTTATTGAACACACCATGTAAACATTCACAGTGCAGGTGGAAAAAGTATGTGAACCCTTGGATTTAATAACTGGTTGAACCTCCTTTGGCAGCAAAAACTTCAACCAAACATTTCCTGTAGTTGCAGATCAGACGTGCACAACGGTCAGGAGTAATTCTTGACCATTCCTCTTTACAGAACTGTTTCAGTTCAGCAATATTCTTGGGATGTCTGGTGTGAATCGCTTTCTTGAGGTCATGCCACAGCATCTCAATCAGGTTGAGGTCAGGACTCTGACTGGGCCACTTCAGAAGGTGTATTTTCTTCTGTTTAAGCCATTCTGTTGTTTATTTACTTCTATGCTTTGGGTCATTGTCCTGTTGCAACACCCATCTTCTGTTGAGCTTCAGCTGGTAGACAGATGGCCTTAAGTTCTCCTGCAAAATGTCTTGATAAACTTGGGAATTCATTTTTCCTTCGATGATAGCAATCCGTCCAGGCCCTGATGCAGCAAAGCAGCCCCAAACCATGATGCCCCTACCACCATACTTCACAGTTGGGATGAGGTTTTGATGTTGGTGTGCTGTGCCTCTTTTTTGCCACACATAGTGTTGTGTGTTTCTTCCAAACAACTCAACTTTGGTTTCATCTGTCCACAGAATATTTTGCCAGTACTGCTGTGGAACATTCAGGTGCTCTTGTGCAAACTGTAAACGTGCAGCAATGTTTTGTTTGGACAGCAGTGGCTTCCTCTGTGGTATCCTCCCATGAAATCCATTCTTGTTTAGTGTTTTACGTATTGTAGATTCGCTAACAGGGATGTTAGCATTTGCCAGTGACTTTTGTAAGTCTTTAGCTGACACTCTAGGATTCTTCTTCACCTCATTGAGCAGTCTGCGCTGTGCTCTTGCAGTCATCTTTACAGGACGGCTACTTCTAGGGAGAGTAGCAGCAGGGCTGAACTTTCTCCATTTATAGACAATTTGTCTTTCCGTGGACTGATGAACAGCAAGGCTTTTGCAGATACTTTTATAACCCTTTCCAGCTTTATGCAAGTCAACAATTCTTAATCGTAGGTCTTCTGAGAGCTCTTTTGTGCGAGGCATCATTCACATCAGGCAATGCTTCTTGTGAAAAGCAAACCCAGAACTGGTGTGTGTTTTTTATAGGGCAGGGCAGCTGTAACCAACACCTCCAATCTCATCTCACTGATTGGACTCCAGTTGGCTGACATCTTACTCCAATTAGCTCTTAGAGATGTCATTAGTCTAGGGGTTCACATACTTTTTCCACCTGCACTGTGAATGTTTACATGGTGTGTTCAATAAAAACATGGCAACATTTCATTCTTTGTGTGTTATTAGTTTAAGCAGACTGTGATTGTCTATTGTTGTGACTTAGATGATGATCAGATCACATTTTATGACCAATTTGTGCAGAAATCCAGATCATTCCAAAGGGTTCACATACTTTTTCTTGCAACTGCATAACCTGTCTCCATGTTCTGGTTTTCCATCTTGATGAATTCCCATCAGAATAATGTTGTACACACTAGTAAATTTAAGGTATTCCGATAATACACTGTGGAATTAATAAAGTATATCAACAGAAACAACAGAAAAAACATTTAACCAAAAGATAAGCTCAACAAAGATATCTGTAATTAAATGGGTCTGACAGGTCCCAGAAGTAACAGACAAATGCAGGCAAAGTAGTATATAGCTAAGATTGGAGAAATAAATCATTCCACCCCTTGGTGCATAGTCTGCCAGTTGGATCTACATACACAAGATTCATGGAGGAGTGTTCTAGTACAGAGGGGAATACATGTTTATTACTTCTTCTGCAGAAGTACCACCACCATATGTCAAGGATTGGTGTGGACATTAGGATGGTACTACCCCTATTGTTCCCCAAGGTTGCCGAGCCATTTGCTACTTTGTTCACATACTACTGACAACTTTCAAGAAACACAGTACATCAATGCCTTAATATAAGGTTTGGCCTTAATTATGGAAGGTTTGGTGTAGGGTCAAGGCACAGTGTGTTAATATAATCTGCTCTGCTGCTGCTTACTTATTAATGTTGTTAGAGTGAGTATTCTAATTACTGTATATTCTACATTAACATTAAGTACTTATACATTTTACTTGTTTACAACTACTTACAACTATGTTTTCTTTTTATGTCTGTAAACCTTTTACTACAGAATAGGCAGTGGCCAAACTCCCTGAACACCTGGTCCATACAGACATCACGCTTATCCAATTTCCATGTTTCTTTGCTTGAAATAGACCTATTTGTGTACTATACAAACAGTTTTACACTACAGGGAAATGTCTCACTAATTGCAATCAAATTAAAATGGACAGACCAGGAATTCAAGGATATAGAGAACTATGCCCAAAATATGGATTATGTTAAAGTTGTAGATTTTAGTGTGCAGGAAAGCAGATCACAAATTGTAATCTGCAGTCAGTAATGACAATATGTCCTCAAATTAATAACAGATGTGCAAACATTTTTGCAAGATATTTTCATCCTTTCCTTTTATGGCCTCAAGTAAAAAACAGGTACTTTTTATGAGTAATTCCTATATTGGCAAAATAATAACATATTTCTAACACTATAGAAACTGATCACACTGACAAAATCTACTAACAGTTGATTTTAACTCACTATTATGTTCAGAGCAGGTCTGCCAATTTGTTTCTGTTTCAGACAAAATAGATCAGGGATAGGCAAGGTATCCGTACACAGACACTGGTGTCCGTGACTAGCCCTTGCAGTGTCCGCCACAACCTTAGTATATCTTTTCTTTCTGCTAAAATAATAGGAATGAAAAAGAATATGTAGTGGGAATAAAGTTAGTGACTTGTCAAGAGATTGCTAGCGATATTGGGTGATAAGTTATGGAATAAATAAAGCCTGAGTTAAATACTGGATGTGTATCTGCATCTGTTTAATAACACCCAGCTTTATACAAAGACACAGTATTGACATTGGCACATGCGTATAGCCAGACAAGGGCAGGTTATAGGGTCAGTGGTATCTGCATTAGTATAATAACACCCAGCACTATATAATGATACAGTAGTGATACTGGCACATGGGTATAGCCAGATGAGGGCTGAATATAGGATCAGTGGTATCTGCATCAGTATAATAACACCCAGCGCTATATAATGACACAGTAGTGACACTGGCACATGGGTATAGCCAGAGGAGGGCTGCTTATAGGATCAGTGGTATCTGTATCAGTATAAAAACAACCGGCACTATTTAATGACACAGTAGTGACACTGGCACATGGGTATAGCCAGAGGAGGGCTGCTTATAGGATAAGTGGTATCTGCATCAGTATAATAACACCAAGCACTATACAAAGACATAGTAGTGACACTGGCTCATGGGTGTAGCCAGAGGAGAGCTGGTTATAGGATCAGTGATATCTGCATCAGTATAATAACACCAAGCACTATAAAATAATGTTTTTAATTTCAAATATACCTTGGTGTCCTTCACTAAGGTCTGTACTTTGGAAAACGTCCGCCACAGCCTTTGTCTGTGCCTATCCCTGAAATAGATCTACTAGTGTCATCAATTCCATCTACTCCACTACACTAATTATGCAGACTGTAGAAATAATTAGCAATACAGAATCATATGTTGGCTATTAATCTTAATAATAGCTTAGTAAGTGTTACAGCTTATTAAGAAGAACCAAAGTCATGGCCAAGAGATGACAGGAGTTAGGACAAAATATATTATTAATGAAGAAATGAGACATTTGAATTACAGAGACTTGAAATTCCAATGTTTTTCTTTCATGATTCAGACAGAGCATACAATTTTAAACAACTTTCCAATATCTGTCATAATTTTTGTTTTCATTTTCTTGGTATTCTTTGTTGAAGGACCAGCAATGCACTACAGGTTGGCAGCTGAACACATTGGATGAGCTAATGACAAGAAGCGTATATGTACAGCCACTAATCACCAGCTAGCTCTAAGTAGAGCACAGCTTCTCCAGAGCCTACCTAGGTATGTTTTTAAACAAGGGATACCAAGAGAATGAAGAACATTAAATGGAAGAAATAAATTGGAAAGTTGTATTACATGCTCTAAGCTAAGCATTTAAAGAAATTAAGAAGTAGCTACTAATTTTATTAGGCCATGTCACCGATCGGGTTGAATTCCGGCGATGTCTGTCCGCCTGCTCAGGCTGCAGGCTCGCCAGAATCACGGGCCCTCAACCTCCATTCGTAGCTTGATAGATAGGCCCCATTGGCTCTCTGATTATGTCTGTTTCTCAGAGCTTATCTATAAGTAGATCTTTTCTCAAATTAATTTGTCAGCCACAAAAACAGGAAAGATTTGAGTAGGGGATTTTTAGTTCATCCTGTTTCTCGATTAAAGCTGAAAAAAAACCCCATTTTATACAACTTTTAAATTTCTGTAGACAACAAAATGGTATTACAGCAGCCACGTTACATAGAAACATAGAATTTGATGGTAGATAAGAACCTAAAAGGCCCATCAAGTCTACCCATATTACATGTTACTTTTTCCTTAGGATAGCCTTATGCATGTCCCAGGCATTTTTAAATTCCTTTACAGTCTTTGTGTTTACCACCTCAAATGGAAGTTTATTCCATGAATCCAACACCCTTTCTGTAAAAAATATACTTCCTCAAATTTCTCCTGAATCTACTACCCTCTAACTTTAGATTGTGACCCCTTGTTTTGGCATTTATTTTAAAACTAAGTTGTTCAACTGATTTTCACAAACCTTAAGAAGAACACTCTTGTTAGACCTGAAGTCTCACAATGTCACTATTATTGTACTAATAAGCACAATAGAGCTTAAAAACTGAACTAAAATACAACCAAAATGTAATTTTTATTGCTTTCTTAAACCGAGTGAAATTGATGGCTTAGTTTTAAAGCTGAGTTTAAACTTATGTCCTGTTGCTTTTCTCTGCTTTCACCATAACACTATAAGGTGATTATTCTTTTTGATTTGGAATATTAAGAATTGGAAACTTGCATTACCTAATCTCTTAAACTGATTTTATGGAGCTGTTGTTATACACAAGTTAGTTGAGTTATTTATTTGACAAAGGTGGTATTAAACTGAAATAATGTTCAACTTTCCAGATGATAATTTCAGGTCACCAACTAGAAAGATATGGAAGTGTGAGCTTTTAATAGCTTAATGTGATCAATGTTTTATATTTGAGGTCATGCATACATGAACAGAGCTGTATTGGGCTGTGGATGCTGTAGGGCCGCATCCTTCATCAATGAGATCACGGAGCGAGCTTTGTGTGCATGCATAGAGCATTTCTTTACACCACTCCTGATGAGGGTATGGGGGCCTGTAGAGCCAAAAAATACCCTCGACATGGAAGGTGGTTGAAGGCACACCAGGGGAGCCCCATAGATCACATTAGCCCAACGGTGTAGACATAACTTTTATTTACCCATCGGAATCAATGGGGCTGCGTTAAGGAGTTTTACGCTGATTTTTTGCAGGTGTTAGACTTTTTTTCAGCCGGCTCTCCCCGTTGATCCCTATGGGGAAATCGTGCACGAGCACGTTACACCAGCTCACCCCTGACTTAAGCAGCGCTTGCATTGGAGTGCGGTAATGAGCAAAATTTTGCTCAACGCTCACTTCTTGCCTTTTAACGACGGGTTTCTGAAAACTCATAATACCAGCGCTGCATGTAAGTGAACGGTTAGGGAAAACTGCTCTTTAGCACCGCATAGCCTGTAACGCAAAACTCATAATCTAGGTGATTGTAAATACAAACGTTAAAATTTACCATCACTTTAAGGAGCTTCGTCTCAAGCTATTGAATAGATCTTACTTTAAATAAAGGGATTCAGACATTAGAGAATGCATAGGTGTAAAATGAATTGTTTAATTTAATTTGTATGTGTATTAAATATTAAACAATAATAATAATAATTTCCCATAAGTAAGCTAACCTTATTTTCATATAGTGCTGTTAGTAAATGTGTTAGATTATAGTCATTTTGATGGATTGGGTTCCTGGTTCTATGCATACTGTAAATCAAACATTGGACGCAATCCGATATACGGCGTAGTTTTCGGCACAAGTGGAGGAACCCGCACCGCCCGTAGTTTCACCTCGCACATCGGGGTATTACATATACCCCGCCAGTAGTTGCTAAAGTGCTGTAAGTCGGATAAACTAGCGATGTCCAGAAATGAGCGTAACTACAAATTTCTGGAGTCGCCAGTGACTTATGGCACTTTAGAAACTGCCAGCGCCTAAAAAAACTAACTAAAATATTAAATCTCCCATAACTGTCTAACACGCCTCCCAAAAATAGCCCGACACGTTTACCCCTATATCCGCAATCCCCCCTCTCACTCCTAATAATAAATGTATTAACCCCTAGACCGACAACCACCCACAACACAATAAGCCTAATTATTAACCTCTAAACCACCATAGCCCACACAGCAATAAACCTATCCTATTTGTAACCCCTAAACCGCCGCTTCCGGAGCCCACCGCTACCTACATTATATGTATTAACCCCTAAACTGCCGCTCCCGGACCCCGCCACACCTAAATAAAGTGTTTAACCCCTAAACCGCCGCTCCCAGACCCCGCCGCTCCCGGACCCCGCCGCCATCTACATTAAATTTATTAACCTCTAATCTGACCCCCCTACACCTCCGCCACCTACATTAATTTTTTTTTTTTTTTTAAATATTTTTTATTGAAGTTAGGGTATAGATTCACAAACAAGATTCGCCCTGAGGCCAGTGTTACATCAAAGTGAGTAATACATTGTCTATAAGCTGACATTATTAGAAAAAAGAAAAAGACAAAATTCACAAATGACAAGATAATTACATATCAAATCTGAACATGAAGATAGACAAGAGATTAGGCGAGATGGAATATAACTTCATTTTATGTTATACTATTAACGATTGATCTCCACAGAACTATAGAAAACAGTCAATAGACTATCTGAGTCAAAGGTATCAGCCTGTGGAGAATTAGCATATGTGTCAGCCGCTCTTGGGCTGAGGTATATAGGGGGGGAGGGGAGATTCAGCGGATAAGCACCGCTATGTATATAGCGAAGGTGGTGGGAAGGTGGAGGGCGGAGCCTTATATAAATGTAAGTAGCTTAAGGTACGTGATAGGAACTTAGAATTATTCAAGTGGAGGGGTCCCAGGACCATCAAAACAAAATTATATCTAGTAAATCATAGTGCGGATTAGGTTAGTCACTGCCATTAAATTTCCCCTCTAATAATATGGTTGTACCTATAAGGGTGCTGGAATAATAATTAGTAAAGAAGCGTTATCAGGGCTTAAAATGGCTCAGCACTGTCATCACAGTAAGATTTGTAAACTATGGGACAGAAGATTAGGGTAGTGTGCTGGTTTTGGCCATAATAAAGTTATGCAAGAGGGGGGACATTAGGAAGCATGGGGCATAGGGGACTTCTGGGTGAGCTCCTCTCCTGGGGAAATGCTAGCTATAAGCGATGTGGGAAAAAGGAATAGGGATATGACCCGCAGGCAACATGTACCGGCGGGAAAGGGAAGAGAGGCGCTCAGCGTGGGCAGAAAATCTGTGCTACCAATAAATTCTACATAGGGGGTATTATTAGCAGGGAACATGAGTGGGTTAAGTAGAGAGAGTTCCCCTATATAGGGAGAGATGAAACTATCACTTAAAATGCCTAGAACATAGATAACAAACATAAGACAAACATAAATAACAAAGCTCTGTGTCATAGGCATAAGACAACTATGTGAACTTAAAATAAAGATAACTACACCTTCCATCGTACTCATTGCCATTTAGTAAATATGATATATATCAGAAGCATTTAACAGCAAGTGAATAAGCATAGCTATACCTTCCACATAATCCAGGAACTTGAATAAAAGCAATAGGTCCCAAACTTCACGCAGCAACTCAGAAGCCAAAAAATGTGTTTGCAGTAGTCTAACTAGATTAGGGGCTATCAAAATCTCACGAAAGGGACATTAATAAGTAATTATAATAACTATCGCCTAAGGTAATTTTGTAAGTTATAAAGTTAGGTGGTTAGTTATATTGAGATTAGTGAGTGATAAATGGACCCCTACTGGCTTTTTTCACCTAGCCGGGCCGAAGTCTTCATCTGATGGGCCAGAAGAGGACATCCAGACCGGCAGAAGTCTTCGTCCTATCCGGGCAGAAGAGGACATCCGGACCGGCAGACGTCTTCATCCAAGCGGCATCTTCTATCTTCATCCATCCGACGAGGAACGGCTCCATCTTGAAGACCTCCGGCGCGGAACATCCTTCTAGGCCGACGACTATCGACAATTGAATATTCCTTTAAATAACGTCATCCAAGATGGTGTCCCATCAGCCAATCGGAATTCGAGGGACGCCATCTTGGATGACGTCATTTAAAGGAACCGTCATTCGTCGTTCAGTCGTCGGCCAGGATGGATGTTCCGCGGTGGAGGTCTTCAGGATGCTGCCACTTCGCTCCGGATGGATGCCGCTTGGATGAAGACTTCAATCGGATGGAAGACCTCTTCTGGCCCGCTTGGATGAAGACTTCAGCTGGATCATGGACCTCTTCAGCCCCCCGCTTGGGCTTGGATCAGGACATCGGAGGAGCTCTTCTGGACCGATCGGTGAACCTGGTATGGTGAAGACAAGGTAGGATGATCTTCAGGGGCTTAGTGTTAGGTTTATTTAAGGGGGGTTTGGGTTAGATTAGGGGTATGTGGGTGGTGGGTTGTAATGTTGGGGGGGGTATTGTATGTTTTTTTTTACAGGCAAAAGAGCTGAATTTCTTGGGGCATGCCCTGCAAAGGGCCCTGTTCAGGGCTGGTAAGGTAAAAGAGCTTTGAACTTTAGTAATTTAGAATAGGGTAGGGCATTTTTTTATTTTGGGGGGCTTTGTTATTTTATTAGGGGGCTTAAAGTAGGTGTAATTAGTTTAAAATTGTTGTAATATTTTTCTTATGTTTGTAAATAATTTTTTATTTTTTGTAACTTAGTTCTTTTTTATTTTTTGTACTTTAGCTAGTTTATTTAATTGTATTTCTTTGTAGCAATTGTATTTAATTAATTTATTGATAGTGTAGTGTTAGGTTAATTGTAGGTAATTGTAGGTAGTTTATTTAATTAATTTATTGATAGTCTAGTGTTAGGTTTATTTGTAACTTAGGTTAGGATTTCTTTTACAGGTAAATTTGTAATTATTTTAACTATTTTAGCTATTAAATAGTTATTAACTATTTAATAGCTATTGTACCTGGTTAAAATAAATACAAAGTTACCTGTAAAATAAATATAAATCCTAAAATAGCTATAATATAATTATAATTTATATTGTAGCTATATTAGGATTTATTTTACAGGTAAGTATTTAGCTTTAAATTGGAATAATTTATTTAATAAGAGTTAATTAATTTCGTTAGATTTAAATTATATTTAACTTAGGGGGGTGTTAGTATTAGGGTTAGACTTAGCTTTAGGGGTTAATACATTTATTAGAATAGCGGCGAGATTCGGTCGGCAGATTAGGGGTTAATAATTGAAGTTAGGTGTCGGCGATGTTAGGGAGGGCAGATTAGGGGTTAATACTATTTATTATAGGGTTAGTGAGGCGGATTAGGGGTTAATAACTTTATTATAGTAGCGCTCAGGTCCGGTCGGCAGATTAGGGGTTAATAAGTGTAGGCAGGTGGAGGCGACGTTGTGGGGGGCAGATTAGGGGTTAATAAATATAATATAGGGGTCGGCGGTGTTAGGGGCAGCAGATTAGGGGTACATAAGGATAACGTAGGTGGCTGCGCTTTGCGGTCGGCAGATTAGGGGTTAATAAGTGTAGGCAGGTGGAGGCGACGTTGAGGGGGCAGATTAGGGGTTAATAAATATAATACAGGGGTCGGCGGTGTTAGGGGCAGCAGATTAGGGGTACATAAGGATAACGTAGGTGGCGGTCGGCAGATTAGGGGTTAAAAAAATTTTTTAGAGTGTCGGCGATGTGGGGGGACCTCGGTTTAGGGGTACATAGGTAGTTTATGGGTGTTAGTGTACTTTAGAGTACAGTAGTTAAGAGCTTTAGAAACCGGCATTAGCCCAGAAAGCTCTTAACTACTGACTTTTTTCCTCACGGCTAACGCCAAACTCTAAATCTAGGCCTTTATTAGGGATTGCGGTTGACAGGTAGATAGACATTGCGCATGCGTTAGGTTTTTTTTTGGAAGGCATTTTAGGGAGTTACGGTGCTCCCATACTCAGCGCAAGGGCTGCTACGGGTGCATTTTATGGCGAGGTGAAAATGGAGTAAGATTTCTCCATTTTCGCCATGTAAGGCCTTGCGCTCTATATTGGATACCAAATTGCGCGTGTTTTATATGTTAGTCTATGGGGAAAAAACTACATCCGACGGGTGAACTATACGTGCCGCATTTATATGCGGCGCTGTATATAGGATACCAAACCCACGCAAAACCGGCGTCGCCGGCTTTTGCGGGCGACGCTGCATATCGGATGGGGCCCCTTGTATTTATTTTATTCCTAAAGTTACCATCATTCATATTTAGGGCCCCATTTATGATGCAGTCACATTTGACTAAGAGGAATCTGAACAGGCACACTTTTTACTGTAAAATCGGGCAAAATAAACAATTTATGTATATTGCAGTGTGCCAGGCCCTGCCTTAGCTCACTCAGTCTTTGCTTCCCCTAAGGAGAATATAGGTTGTGCAGGGCTTTGATGTGTACTAAACAGATTCCAGCAAAGATGCCAGTAATAGCGCAGGTTGTAGTGTTACATGGATACAACATATGCTGAAGATGGAGCTGGTCCCAAGTGCAGAAGGCCAAACATGGCGTAGGTAGCAAGGCTAATGCTGTGAATGGTACTATTTATATTCTACTCGTTGAAAATGCAATGCTACAGAAAGAGCACCAAAAGAGGAACTATAAAAGGCTCTAAAATCT